>NW_021832580.1:0-7500 GCF_006345805.1 Octopus sinensis | reverse complement strand
AATTCGGGCTTTCTTAGCCATTTCTGTTTTGGTGTCTTCAAGCCATGAAGTCGTTGTTCTAAAAGAACGCTGGTCTCCTTGACAACGCTTTGCGACGTTGATTTCCTTACACTCCCTTCCCCACAGCTTCACGAGGGAGGAAGATGGGGAAAATCAACACAGGTGCACTGTGAGCGTGGACGCCACTCCACCGCCATCGACACACAAAAATTTATGCATTAATTGGAAATAAAAAATGATGTTAAATTATTTTTAAATCGTAGACTCATCGTAGACCGCGCGCTAATAGCCATACGGGCTCGATATGAATCACGACTATAAGATACCCGAATTTGGTTAAACTGCACCGCAAAATGTGGGAGTAGTTAGGAATCTAAATCGAAGGGGACAGACACTCACACAACTACAGTTTTATATATATAGATTTCCTGAAATTTCTAAATTACTATGACGTCAATCTGAAATTTTATTCTTACGCATCTAAATTCATAGAATGCATTTTTTCCTGTTTCACGTTGTTTTCTAGATTTGTAAATTTTGATTTTTTTAAATATTCCAATTAGAAATCCATAGATCTACAAACGCATTTTGCTATTTTTAAAGATATTATGCAGGAAACTGAAGATCTGACACGTACTGGTGAAAGGCGCCAAATTCTGGATAACATATTGTTTTCAAAATTTGGTACAAGGCCTGTAATTCCAGTGGAGAGGAGGTTAGTGGATGTAATCGGCCGCAGTGTTCAACTGGTACTTATTTTATCGCCCATGAAAGGATGAACAGCAAAGTCGACCTCGGTGGTACAGTTCTATATTTAAGAGATGAGGAATTATGTACATTATTTACATTATTTACATTCGACGGATATTTGTCCTTATCATATGGCGTAGTGGTTAAGAACGCGGGTTACTAACCCCAAGATTCCGAGTTCGATTCCAAGTAGTGACTTGAACAATAACAATAATGATAATAACTATTTCTTTACTACCCACAAGGGGCTAAACACAGAGGGGACAAATAAGGACAGACAAACGGATTAAGTCGATTACATCGACCCCAGTGCGTAACTGGTACTTAATTTATCGACCCCGAAAGGATGAAAGGCAAAGTCGACTTCGGCGGAATTTGAACTCAAATACCTTAGGAATGAGAACCCAGGTTCGAAGTTTCCCCAAGACCTGAAGAAGGCTGGAGGATATATCAGCCGAAACGTGTTAACAACAAACAAGATGAGGACAAATATCCGTTGAATGTAAATAATGTAAATAATGTACGACCTCGGTGGTATTTTGAACTCAGAATGTAAAGACGGACGAAATGCCGCTAAGCATTTTGCCTGGCGTGCTAACGATTCTGCCATCTCGCCACCTTATTTTCTGGACAGCATATTGGTTTCAAATTTTGGTAGAAAGCCAGTAATTTTGGTGTGGAGGGGGGGCTATTCAATTTCTTCGACTTCACTGTTCAACTGGTACTTGTTTTATCGCCCACGAAAGGATGAAAAGCAAAGTCAACCCCGGCGGAATTTGAACTCAGAATGCACAGACGGACGAAATGCCGCTAAGCATTTTGCCCGGCATGCTAACGATTCTGCCAGCTCGCCGTTTTCTTTTCTGGATAGCATATTGATTGTACTTTGAAATGTCTATTGGCGAGTAAGACAAACCTTGTTCTCCTGAACTATGTGGATTTCTATTGATTTCCAATACTCTTAGCTGTAGGGAACTAGTAGCAATGTTGTTTGTTCCTTCTCGAGCCATGCTCTGGTTCATAAGGGCCGGTTTCCCAGTTTCCTTGGCGTATAGATTCTCCCACCTGGATGGGACGCCGGTCCATCGCAGGTAAGCTATAAGATGCAGGAAGAAAGAGTTATAGAAAGTTGTGGCGAAAGAGTCAGCAGAAGTTTCACCATTATCTTCTGCCGGAGCCGCGTGGAGCTTAGGTGTTTCGCTCATAAACACACACATCGTCCGGTCTGCTCTAACCACTAGGACATGTGCCTCCACAACTAGTAGCAATAATCAGTAACAGGTGAACATGGGCTGTCACATGTCCTTAAACATACATTTCTTGCATTGACGTCTCGATTTGTTTCCGTGGAAACTTACGAGGGGGTACAGAAAAGTTTCTGGTTTTAAGTGTATCGCGAAAGACCTGGCTAGAGGCCCAACCCTCCCGAGTTCTTTTACAGGGCTTTCAGAAACTGAAGGACCGCTGCAATAAGTGTGTGAATCCGAGACGGGAATATGTTCACTAAAATCATAATTAACTGATCTTCTTGTATTTTCTTTTATCTGAAGCCATGAACTTTTCAGCACCGCTTCGTACATGACATCATTAAAGAACACAGTAAAAGGTTTCACTAAGATATTGCAACAATGGGGCATAAAGAGCAAGGTCGCTTGTCTACTGCAATGATGGGAGATAATGCATATTATAGCCTCTGGTTAGAAAAAGATGAAAGCGCTCAGAAGAGAAAACGCGATCGTCAAAGCACTCTTAATTTGTTTTTTAATTACTTGACATTCTTTGAATTCGTCAATTACGTTATTTCTTAAGCATATTTATTTGGAAAAATTTTCAGTATGTAAATATAAAAATTCGTGTTTTCCAGTTATTTTATTTATTAATATATTTATTGGGAAAATTTTGAGCAAATTAATCGTGAAATAACGAGTTTGTCAATTATTTCAGTTGTTAAATACATTTATTTCGAGAATTTTGAGAAAATTAAACATTATATTGATTGATTGATTATTCCCTCGACAAAGGAATAAAAATGAGGTCTTCACCTAGCCCTAGGTGAAAGTTGCATTATATAAAAACTAAATAAAATCTTTTTAAATTGTTTCTGAAAATATCTATGAGAAGCAGAACGATAATGTGTGTCTTTACAGCTGCGACAACAAATTTAGATCAGTGGTGCTCAACCTGGCTCCAAAAGATCCCTGAGGGACCATATTAGATTTTTGGGGGTCCACAAAACAAAATAGTAAGTTGGGGGTCCAGAATAGTATTTTAACCCTTTTGATACCAACCCAGCTGAAACCGGCTCTGGCTCTGAGTACAAATGTCTTTTTTTCATAAGTTTTGAATTAAAATCTTCCACCAAACCTTAGTCACAAATACTGTTCCTAATACTAGCTTAACCCTTTTGATACCAACCCGGCTGAAACCACCTCTGGCTCTGAGTACAAATGTCTTTTTTTCATAAGTTTTGAATTAAAATCTTCCACCAAACCTTAGTCATAATTTATGTTCCTAACACTAGTTTAATGGCAGCTAAGTTATTTTTACTAAATTCTTTGTTATATTTAAAGTAATTGAAAGAAATACAAAGCATCTCGAAATAAATACAGTAACGAAAGGGTTAAAGGTCCCTGGAAATATTTTACTTTAGATGTATGTATTGGTGTGTATTGCAAGGAACAGCTGGGTTTCTTTCTCTAACATTTTACATAGTTCAACCTACACAAGTTAATGGGTGACAAATAAAATAGGAATTTAGAAAGAAGTTTCTATAAAACTAGTTTTTTAAACATCGAATGGCTAGTAGGGTCCACCAGAATAAAACAGTAATCGAAGGGGTCCATAGATAAAAGATGGTTGAGAACCCCTGATTTAGATGAATGAACTAGGTATTGCTTAGTCTTATCACATTTGTCCTTCTTTCAGAAGACAAGAGCTATGATTTGAAAAAGATCTCGCTGCTATTTCCCAATAACGAGTATGTAAAATATTCCATAACTTGTTTCAGTCATGCGGCCATGCTGGTGCACCGACTAAATTCTTTTAGTCGAAGAAATCGGCCCCGTGACATATTCTTTGTAAGCCTGCTATTCTATCGATCACTTTTGCCGAACTGCTAAGTTACGGGGACGTAAACACACCAACATCGGTGGTTGTGGTAGTGGTTGTAGGTCAAACACAGACATAAAGACATACATATAATTATAAACATACATACATACATACATACATACATATATATATATATATATATATATATATATATATATACTCTTACTCTCTTTTACTCTTCTACTTGTTTCAGTCATGCGGCCATGCTGAAGCACCGCCTTTAGTCGAACAAATCGACCCCAGGACATATTCTTTGGCAGCCTAGTAATTATTCTATCGTTTTCTTTTGCCGAACCGCTAAGTTACGAGTACGTAAACACACCACCATCGGTTGTCAAGCGATGTTGGGGGAGACAAACATACACACACACACACACACACACACACACACACACACACATGTATGTATATATATATACATATATACGACGAGCTTCTTTCAGTTTCCGTCTACCAAATCCACTCACAAGTCTATAGCAGATGACACTTGCCCCAAGGTGCCTCGCTGTGGGACTGAACCCGGGAAACATGTGGTTGGTAAGCAAGCTACTTACCACACAGCCACTCTTAATTATATATATGAATATGTATATAAATATTTATATATATATATACATTTATATATATAATTCAAATAGAGATTAAAATAGCCTGATTAAGAGATAAAAAATAACTAATGAATTACTGGTTCGTTGACTATTATTTTTTAATGAATTGTAATATTCCTAAAATAATAAGTTTAAGTATAAATCTTGGTTCATAAATATTCAAATTAAACTTCAGAAAATCGAGAAGTGCCTTTAAACATAATTTATTAACTGCAAAAATTCATCATTTTGACTAGTTTTGCAGTTAATAAAGTACATTAAAGCTACTTTCTGAATATAATTTGCGTGCGTGTATATATATATATATATTTTTATATATATATATATATAGATATATATATATATATATATATATATATATCGCCATGATCGACTGCTAGTCACTAAAGCTTTTGTTTTTTATTCTCTCTGTTTATTTTCTCGTGTATCTTCCTGTTGACGAGCGTAGGCTCGAAACGTAAAAGACCTTCTCAAATTCCCGAGCGTCACTAATACACCTGTGTGTTGTTTTATACACCTGTCTTCATCTTTTGTTTTTCTTTGAAAATTCCATATATATATATACACATATATAGATATATATTATATATTATATGTAGGTATATATATATATATATGTATATATATTTATATATATGTATATATATATATATATGTATATATATGTGTATATATATATCTATATATATATATATCTATATATATATGATTAATAATAATAATAATAATAAATTATATTATTATTATTAAAGAGTGTAATAGTGTTTTTATCTCTAATTTAGATTTTATGTATGTACATATATATATGTAATTGTGTATATATATAATATGTGTACAATATATATATATATATATAATATATATATATATATATATTAGGTTGGCCGTGTTTTTTAATTTCAATTTTTTAAGAAGTTAAATGAAAAATAACAACAATATATCAATAAGTATTCACCCTTGTTGTTTACAACTTCTTCCCAACGTTCAACAAGATTTTCAATACCTCGTTGGTAGAAATCATTAGATTTCGACTCGAAAGAATGACCCAACCAAGCTCTCAATTCTGGATCAGTATTGAACGAAACCCCGGGCATAGCATTTGAAAGAGATCGAAAGAGGTGGAAATCCGTTGGTGCCAAATCAGGAGAGTACGACTTATTCTTTGTAAGCGTAGTACTTATTCTATCGGTCTCTAACTGCTAGGTTACAGAGAAATAAACACATCAGCATCGGTTGTCAAGCGATGGCAGGGGGGATAAAGAAAGACACACATAAATACATACATACATACATAAATACATACATACATATATACATACATACATACATTCCTTTTTTCTCTCCTTGTTTCTCTCCTTGATTTTTCTGTGTCCCTTTCTGTAGAAGAGCGTAGGCTCGAAACGTAAAAAACCTTTTCTATTCCTGAGCGTTATACTAATACATCTGTTTGTTTTGTACACCACCTGTCTTCGTCTTTTGTTTTTTTCATAAACTCTCCCTATATACATACATACATACATACATACATCATACATACATACATACATAGACGACAGGCTTCTTTCAGTTTCCGTTTACCAAATCCACTCACAAGGCTTGGTCGGCCTGAGGCTATAGTAGAAGACACTTGCCCAAGGTGCCACACAATGGGACTGAACCTGGATGCAAGCTTTCTTACCACACAGCCAAACCTACGACATAACGATTCTCCACGTTCACTGCCGCATTACTTCAACATTAAACGATAGAAATATTCACAGAAATCCATGTGAAATTTAAATCCTGCGGTTTATAAAAAGCCTAATTGAAAAGCAATGTTATATTTCAGACATGTTTTAAATATAATGGAAATAAATAAATAAATATATAAATAAAAGAAAAGTAATGGAGATGATGCATAATTTATAATTTCATGATGTAAATTATAACCAGTCCTGTGGTTATAGTAACGATAATTATAGAGAATAACTGCCCTTCACATCATACACGTATCCACTCGTCACACAGAGATATTTGTATGTATTTGAGCATTTGCTCGGCATGATCATGGGATAGTGACTGGATGGTAAATTTTAATGCTAATTAGCAGTATCGTCCGGCGTTGCTCGGGTTTGTTTGGACCCTTTAGAATTGGAATTTTTGAAAAGTAAAAATTTTGCATAACGTAGCTTGTTATTCTCTTAAAGTGAACATTTTTCTGGTTGTAATACACCGAAAAATGGCGACACAGCACTCAAAAAATCGCAAAAAATATGGATTTTCATAGAAAAAAAGCACCTTTTTGATGTAAATAATTTTTGGTCTTAACATGGTCCGATTTGAATTTTATCTTCTACGAAAGGAAGAGCAAGCCTTCTTCTATCATACTCTTAATTTTAGTCAACTTGCGCCGCAGGGTCACGAAGGAGATAGTGTTAGTTGAAGGCTACCAAACCTGTCACACACAGACAACTTTCAGCTTTATATATATATATATGACAAAGCTTTCGTTAATTATAGGCAGTCATTTTTCCGTCCATGGCTATGAACGCAGGCTGTTCCTGCTGTTTCCTCTAGCGTAAGGTAGTCCTATGATGGATACTTCTAAATGTGTTTAAATATACACTGTGTTATATATATATATATATATTATATATCTATATATATATATATTATATATATATATATTATATATTATATATATATATATATATATATAGATATATACATACATACATATATATATATATTATATATATATATATATATATATATGTGTATGCATATATGTGTTATTTGTTGCTCAACATAGCTTGACACCGATTGTTTTTTTGTTTACGCTCTCGTAACTTAGCACTTGGCAAAAGAGACCTATAGAATAAGTACCAAACCAAAAAGTGAAAAAAAGTACTCATGAGGCAATTTGTTCCACTAAATCCTTGAAGGAGGTGCCCCAGCATGGCCGTCGTGCAATGATTAAAACAAGTAAAACAAAAAAAAGATTCTATTTTCTTATTTTAGTAACCCTGCTTATAGCCTGCATGATCGTCTG
>NW_021832579.1:30000-60379 GCF_006345805.1 Octopus sinensis | reverse complement strand
TATTTATTAAAAAGCAGACTCTCACTGCCACACGCACACCACTCACAGATGCTCATACATATAGAAATACTATGTCAAATCAAAACTGACAGCTTAATATTAATGCTGTGTCTTGGACCCCACATTTTCTGTTTTTTTTTTCTTCAATTCTATGAGATAATGACCAGTAACCCCTAATTATGAGCTGTGTAGTTTGTGGTCATTTCATGCAAATATATGGACACGAGGTGTACATATATATACACTTACATATTTTTGTATAATTTTTTTTTGTTGTTGTTGCTTTTTTTTGTAACATATGCAAATATCTCTCTTTCTCTCTGTATATATTTCAACACACACACACACACTCTCTCTCTCTCTCTCTCTCTCTGTGACAGACACACATGTGTGTGTACATTCTTATAAGAATGGATGTACTTAGTACCTGACAGATTTCAGCTTTTATTGTTAATTACATTAAGTTCTTTCCATTGCATGATCCTGCACAGTCTGAAGAAGGCTAAAACATAATGTAGAGAACACATCAATAATGAGAGACAAGATAACATCTTTGAACTTGGTAGACCTTAATTTCATGTTACATATGTTTTTGTATTTGGTAGCACATGAAGTTACACAATAAATACAGTCCATATATTCTTCTTTTAAATGCAACATACATACAATATATATAAACCCAGCGGGGGTTCATTTGAAGGCTAAAAAACAATGCGAAGTGCATTGTGGCCAGCAATGTGTAGAAACAGCTGATAGGCCCTGGTCGGTTACGGGGATCATGGTGATATATACATATATATGTAAACACAAGTGGTACTTAAAATTTACAACAGCTGTTTTGGTGGAATTCTATTTAATGTAGTCATAAAAGATTGCATCATGGTAGTTAATCCACCGTTATCAGGTAAAATTTTAAACATTTACCTTGACATACCCAACATTTGAATGCCTTTTTGTGAGTGTGTTTCTGTCTCCTTGTGTGATGGTTGTAAATGAGCATCACTGTCATACAAGCAGTGTCATTCATTTCTCGTACAGTAATCCTTTGCTATATCGTGGTTCACCATTCATGGTTTATTATCTAAGCTTACGCTGATTCCTCCATGGTGGTGTTTTGTATTTATAATAAAATGAATATATGCAAATTATAAAAATAATTAAAAAAAATATACAGTACTGTTTCTACTTTGTGGATTTTCAATTATCGTGGGTGTTTTGGAATGTAATGCCCACGACAGTCGAGGGATTAATGTTTGCCAATATTCTGCAAGAATATGACTAGCTATAGAGAAATTTCCTTGCTTGGAAACTAGTAAAGGTCGGTGACAAGGTCATCTAGCTGTAGAAAACCTGCCTTAAATTTAAAAAAAAAAAAAACTTTGTCTGACCCATGCAAGCATAGAGAAGTGGACACTAAATGATGACAATGATTATGATGATGATGATTTAGATGGCATTACAAGGTTATTTTTCCAGATAGCTATTACATGATTTGTATGGGTGCATGAAGCACGTGAATATATATATTTTGTTAAATTTATATAGAAACCTGGCAATACATTTGTGCAATACACTATGCTCCTTTCACAACATAAGAGCAGGTCTCTTTGTTATGACATTCACATTTATTTCCTTTACTGGCATTGGTGTTGCCGTGGGATAACCATGTTGTGGCTCTTTATGATACTGGACATGTTCATGCTGTAGAAAATCATCTTCGTAGTGTTGTTGTTGTTGAATGAATAATGTAATCTCCGTCTGCCAAGAAAGTGTTTAGTGATCAGTGAGAAGAAAATATTGCTTTTGTAACGCTTTTGCTTTTCCCTATTAGTGTTGTATTCCATATTTCTCTTCCTTGAGTATTTGAAATAGTTGTAGTTTGTCCCTGGTGGTTATCTGCTTTTCATGGAACAATGACTGCATTTGGCTTTGTCCGATGATAAAAAAAAAAAGGAGTTAGCCTATTATTGATACTGTTAGGTATCTGATATTTGATTTTTTTTTTGTGTGTATGTGTGTGGATGCATAATGAAATTGTATTTCGTATTTTGAATGGGTTACGCAAACCATAGAATAAGTCAGGAGTAAAATCAAAGAAAGTTACTTGTGTACAGATATCTTCAACTGTCACCTTCAGGTTGAGTCTGTTGAAAGTTGCTAAGATCCATTTCCTGGCTATGTCAGCTGCACATTTATTTGCACCAAATGTGCATTTAATTCTATTTAAAAAGAGATCTACATTTCAAAATGGTAATATGTTTACCAACTTGATTTAAGTGCCAAGCTGACAATATTGTTGGCACGTTGGGCAAAATGTTTACTTGAAGTTTGTCCGTCTTTATGTTCTGAGTTCAAATTCCATCAAAGTTGATTTTGCTTTTCGTCATTTTAGGATCAATAAAATAAGGTCCAGTTGAGCACTGGGGTTGATTTAATCAATTTGTCTCCTTCCCCCGAAATTACTAGCTGTGTACCAAAAATTTGAGACCAATGTTTTCCAGCTTGCAAATTTCTTCACCATTCGGACTTTGGTATAACTTGCTTTTTTTTAAAAAAAAAAACTTAGAATTAAAAAGAGATATAACTAAATATTGCAAACATTTAGTTCATTGGTTTATTTTTTCTTTCTTTTATTCTTTTGTTTGTTTCAGTCATTTGACTGTGGCCATGCTGGAGCTCTGCCTTTAGTTGAGCAAATCGATCCCAGGACTTACTCTTTGTAAGCCTAGTACTTATTCTATCGGTCTCTTTTGCTGAACTGCTAAGTGATGTAAACACACCAGCACCGGTTATAAACCAGTGGTGGAGGACAAACACAGACACACAAACATATACATACATACATACACACACATACATACACACATACATACATACATACATACTTACATACATACGACAGGCTTCTTTCAGTTTCTGTCTACCAAATCCACTCACAAGGCTTTGGTCAGCTCGAGGCTATAGTAGCAGATACTTGCCCAAGGTGCCACGCAGTTTTTGAAGGATGACATTTTGACAAGAAAGGACTGGCCAAAGTGATTAGTTTGGGATCTGGATTGTTGGATACAACAGAGGGATGAGAGAGAGAGAAAGAGAGAGCTCTCAGTTGCCATTTCATAACCCAGCATTCATCCTTGTTGAAGAACGTGGGACTTCCAGCATGCAATATAATTTGTCACATAATCTTATTTAATGCCCACATGGGCTCTTTGAAAGGGGTTTGACTTTTAGAAGATTCTAGTTCAGCAAAGATTAATCATCTTCTTGGTAATCTCTTGAGTCTAAGAAAAATGGTTCTGCAATTTCTTGCTAAGCAACCAGTGAAAATGATTTGTTTCTCATAATCAAATGTTTGAGTTGTACATACATTCACTTCATCATTCAAATCGATGTTGCCTGTACAGGTGCTTGGTGTGCCACATGTGAGACGATGGAGTGATTATAGAGAGCAATGTGAGATGAAGTATTTTGAGCAAGAACACAGCACACTGCCTGTCTGTGTATGAACAACCATGCTACATGGCAGTAAAACAGGGGCTATGACTGCAGAGGGACATGCTAAGGCTTGAAAGAAGTGAAGCTGGTATGGTAAGCTGGATCTGCAATGTCAGTGTGCATGTACTACAGAGTGTAAGCATCTTGAGAGAAAAATTGGGCATAAGAGGCATCAGATGTAGTGTGCAAGAAAGAGAGAAGACTGCACTGGTATGGTCATGTGATGTATAAAGAAATGCCAATCTCTAACTGGAGGGAATCTGTGGAAGCAGTTGACCCAGGAAGACATGGGATGAGGTGATGAAATATGATCTTTGAATGTTGAGTTTCATGGAGGTGATGACAAGTGAAGTTGTACAGTTTTATATTCAAGAGCTGAGTAATTATTTACATTATTTACATTTGATGGATATTTGTCCTCATCTTGTTTGTTGTTAACACGTTTCAGCTGATATACTCTCCAGCCTTCATCAAGTGTCTTGGGGGAAATTTTGAACCTGGGTTTTCACCCCTAAGGTATTTTTTGGTGTTATTATTATTATGCCCACTATGCCATATGCTCATAGGCATATGGCATAGTGGTTAAGAGTGCGGGCTACAGACCCCAAGATTCTGAGTTTGATTCCAGGCAGTGGCCTGAATAATAATAATAATAATAATCATAATAATAATAATAATCATAATAATAATAATAACAACATCGAAAAATACCTTAGAAGTGAGAACCCAGGTTCGTAATTTCCCCATGACACCTGATGAAGGCTGGAGAGTATATCAGCTGAAACGTGTTAACAACAAACAAGATGAGGACAAATATCCGTCAAATGTAAATAATGTAAATAATATAAGTGAAATTGTAGTTACAGCTGGTGTCGATGACATGTAAGAGCACCCATGTCTGTACCTAAAAGCACCCATGCCAATGACACATAAAAGGCACCCACTACACTCTTGGAATGGTTGGCGTTAGGAAAGGCTCAATTTCTTGCTGAATAACCTTCAAAGATGATTTGTTTCTACTGATCAAAATCAAAATCGAAATCAATCAACATCAAATGGAAATTGCAGCTGCGATACCAGTGCCGGTGGTACATAAGGGAACCATCCGAACGTGGCCGTTGCCAGCGCTGGCCCGACTGACCTCATGCCAGTGGCACGTAAAAGGCACCATCTGATTGTGGCTGTTGCCAGCCTCGCTTGGCCTCCGTGCCGGTGGCACGTAAAAAGCACCCACTACACTCACGGAGTGGTTAGCGTTAAGAAGGGCATCCAGCCATAGAAACATTGCCAGATCAGACTGGGCCTGGTGCAGCCTTCTGGCTTCCCAGACCCCAGTTGAACCGTCCAACCCATGCTAGCATGGAAAACGGACGCTAAACAAAGATGATGATGATGATGCTGCTGATGATGATGAAGATGATCAAATGTTTGTGTTGTACGTAAGCTCATTCCTTCCTTCAAACAGATGTTACTGAAGAAGTGTACAGTGTGCCTCACATGTGTCAAAGTGACTTTATAATAATCAATGACATTGTATTGCTCAGGTTTTTTTAATTCCTGACATTGTTAAAACATTTAATAATGGTTAAAGCGTTGTTCCAGAGGCTGCTGTTTGTAGATTGTTTGATTCCTTTGTTTATTTTGAATCTAGACAGCATTTAAGGAAAGAAATTTCTCTGAAACAAATTGTCTAAAATAAAATTATTCTAAAAACTGAAATTAAAATCATAAAATTGAAATTAAAATATTATATCCAGAAACAAATAGTGCTAACGATGACAACCTTGTTGTTGTTGTTGATATTGTTGGTTTTGGAGGTAACAGTGGAGTTGATGACAGCGGCATTAATGGTAATGACAGCGGTGGGGGTGGGGT
This sequence comes from Octopus sinensis, assembly GCF_006345805.1. Lineage (NCBI taxonomy): Eukaryota > Metazoa > Mollusca > Cephalopoda > Octopoda > Octopodidae > Octopus > Octopus sinensis. The sequence continues at coordinate 55,009 of NW_021832579.1, read as the reverse complement.
TAGTTGTAGCAGTTGTAGGGATTGTAATAGTAGTATTTAATCATTTTGTCTAGTAGTGTAAGCATAGAAATATATGTGCAGAAAAGTGTGTCTGTGTGTGGTTGTGTGGGCTTTTGGTTGTGTGTATCAGGAGGGTGGGGTAGGGTTTATGTTGAGGAGTCTCTGTATGAAGGAAGTGTCTGTGTAGGGTAGTAATGTGTGTGTGTGTGTGTGTGGTATGTCAGTTTGATTTGTTTGTTATTGCTTGATGAATTCATTTTCAGACATAAATTGTATTTTAGGCAAGACGGTGAAAATAAATTATATTACCAGACAAATTGTGTTATATAAACTGTTGCAGACAAATTGCTTTCAGACGACTTGATGTAGACAGGACTGTCTTATGAACTATTCCTAGGTTATTCGTTCTGGGATTTATGAGTTCACATTTGTGTGGCTTCTCAAACTGTTTTTCTGTTTTCTTTTTACAGTTCCTGAGTATGATTGAATGCTTCGTGATATATGGGGAATTGTGTAATTCATATATATATATATGTGTGTTGTGTTGAAGATACATTTTACGAGTTAATTATGATTTTTGTAGGATATAATATCAGATTTGATGAAGTTGTTGATCCCTCCTCAGATAGGGACCAAAATGCTAGGAGCCATTAGGGAAAGTAGACTGGCCAGTGTTGAATGCATATCCTTTACATCGCTGACTACACATTATGTAAACAGAAAACAGTTACATAGGAATATGTGAGGGACCTTTTAAGAGTTGTTCTGGGATCAACAAATCTATCTTTAAATTTACATACAACAATAACAAGCATATTTGTCATGCTGTGCATGGTGACTAGAATAGAGACATTAATTTTAGATTAGTTTAAATTAAATCTATTTGAAACACTCTCTCTCTCTCTCTCTTTCTCTCCTTCCCTCCCTCCCCTTCTCTCTCACACATACAACACATTCACACTCACACAACATACATGTGCACATACTAGCACACACATACACTCACGTATACTTGTATTTTCAGTATGTTTGGATGATATATCAGGAAAAAAATAACTTTTGCGCATTCAGTTTGTGAGATGGTAGACTTCCAGCTGGGTAGCAATCTATTTCTGGCAAATTAATACATTTCGAATGGTTTTGTTTTGATCGAAAAGAAAATAAATTTTATTCTCATGACAGCATATTGATATAAATTCAGTTTTCCTGTTTAGAATGTCTGTCGTTTTAATTAATGTATAAAATTTTTCTCTGCTACTGAGACTGAAGAAATTTCTTCTGTTAATGTATTTGTTGTTGTAGGCTAAAATACTTTAAAATTAGTGTATTCTATTTCAGTTATCATGCATAGCATGACAGCGATGTGTTATTCTTATTTGTAAATTTAAAGGTGGATTTGTAATTCCTAGAAGCACTCTTGAAAGGTCCCTCACACATTCCTATGTAATATCTCATGCCTGCATACTGCTGTTGATAGATATTACATCAGTTTAGTAAATAATTGCTTGAGAATTGCATTTGCAGTCAAAGGATCATAATTCAGTTATTCCGCAACTGAGTGGTTAGTTATCCTGGGTACACTATTTTCCTTGTTATTATTCAAAGAATCTGGGCCACATTGCTTTTACTTTGAGATATAGTGGCTTGCAGAACTACAAGATATATGATTACTGGTTACATGCTCTATTTAGTGTATTTACTATTTGAAATTCATTTGCTTTTGATACACTCGTTTTGCTGGTGTGAACAGCTGCTGCTTGAGAATTGGCGTAATGAAATTCAAAATGTGTTTATATTGGGCACTGACATTGGTGCTCTAAAGACACTTGAACCTGATGACATTTCAACTGTGGTAGCTTTTGTATGTGTTTTCATTGCCTCATTGGGTGCCAATTTAGTGTGCACTCTACCTGGTCAATTTTACTTTAGTATGTGGCCTACCTCCACTTTTATACTCCTGTGAGTGGTCTACCTCTACTACAAGAATTTACACTGCAAGATGATACAAAGCAAGTTCACTAATGTCAAATAATGATTTATTGCTTATATTATTCATGAGAATGAAGTCCAGGCCTGTATTCCCTACCTGTGTCACACTTTTGTTTTTCTTGCATGATACTACCACATCAATGGCAAGGGTCTGCTTCTTGTGGTGTAACCAAAACATTTGTTTTGCCATAAAAGTGCATCTGCTGTCCTCTATCAAAATGACACATCATCATTTAACATCCATCATCCATGCATGCATGGGTAGGACAGTTGGCAGGAGCTGGCCAGGTAGAATACTACCCCAGGCTACTGTGTCTATTTTGGCAGAGTTTTTACAGCTAGATGCCCTTCCTAAAACCAACCACTCTGCAGAGTGGACACATCTATAAAAATCTTTCAACATGAGTCTGGTAGGTAAAATGGATTATACTGATGTTATTGTCTTCTATTTGAGAAGGATATTCATTAGATGTTAGTTGATTGTTCTTTTATATAGATCAGGAGTGGGGAAACCTTTTAATGCAGAGGGCAAAAATTTCCAATGAAAACGGTCTGCAGGCAGACCACAAGTTCTACCTCTTATACCTGTATAAATCTTGTTTATATCTATGTATAATTCGATATACATTAATAAAGATAAGTTTAATGCATTGAATTAATGTGTAAAATCTTCATTATTGCTGTCACTGAGTTTAGGACGTTTATATTACTTATGAGGTATTCTATATTTTTCGGCTAGAGTGTAGTTGGGTCTCAAGGGGGGGAGGTGCAAACCTACTAATATGTGTTTTATAGCAAAAACAAAATTCCCATTCAAATACCAAATGATTTCTGCTTGAGTCTAACCATTTCAAGTCATAGTAGAAACGTGACCTATGTCGCAAAGAGGCATAGGCTTCATCATCATCATCATCATCGTTTAACATCCGTTCTCCATGCTAGCATGGGTTGAACGGTTCAACCGGGGATCTAGGAAGCCAGAAGGCTGCACCAGGCTCCAGTCTTATTTGGCAGTGTTTCTACAGCTGGATGCCCTTCCTAACGCCAACCACTCCGTGAGTGTAGTGGGTACTTTTTACGTGCCACCTGCACAGGTATAAATTTTATAAGTGAAAAATTTACAATACTTTGTATAAATGAGTATACCAGCAGGTTCAATAAAATGGGCTTTACGGGTGCACTTGTTCCCAGAGGCGGGGGTTCCTCCATCCCTGATATAGATCGTTATAGAGCTATAACAGGTGGTCTAAAGTCTCCCTTGGTTTTACTACAGAATCTTGTATACCATTGTATATGTTGCCTGTTCACTCATGGAAATAATACAAGAAGCAGACTTTAAATATAACAGTGAAACTTTGTGATGTATATTTGCCATTTAAATATGGCTAACCCCTAAGGGTGGATGCTACTGTAGTTTGTAGCCCCAGGAGGACACCTCCTCCAGCTGGCTATAGACACACTTTCTGTGCCCTATCAGTATATGCAAAGGGAAGCCATCCTTCCCGTCTCCAACTTATGATACACAGGGACTTGAGTTTCTGGGCATTGACCTGTCATCGGTGCGTGACAATCACCGTTGTCGATGAAAAGTAGGTTCCCATCGCAAATACATATACTTTTTCCAGTATCGTAAAGACACTGATATCGAAAAAGTGTAAACAAGCAATAATAAATCTTAGAGCGAGTTATAAACAGTAGCTGCAACACATCGTAACGCATATTTGCCATTTAAATATGGCTAACCCCTAAGGGTGGATGCTACTGTAGTTTGTAGCCCCAGGAAGACATCTCCTCCAGCTGGCTTCCTCTGTTAAGTAGTACAGTGGACAACATAAAAAACATCACAAAGTTCTTGTGGTTGTACAGTTCATCTATCATTTGGATAATTCAGCTTGGGTCGTCGAGATTAGTATGGAGTATTCAGACGAAAAGAGCTAAAAAATTGGTAAGCACAGGTAATATAATTCATACCTGAAACCAGGCCAAAATTCATGCAACTGAGTGGATTTTGCTAAAGACACCCAAAGACAAAGTGGTTGTTTTAAAATTGAGTGAAGGATAAACCCCTTGGCATTTAAATCGTTTATGTCCAGTCTAAATATTCTACCTGTTTCCAGTTTGATCTGTCTAGATCCAACCTCTCACACCTACCCTACAATGATATTCTCAAAATTATCAATCACATCATCAAGATCTCAAAGCTAAGAGATAACACATGATTAATTGAAAACAATGTAAATTAATAAGGATTACATTTGACTGGATAATCTGAATATTAATAGGATTGGCCCTTTAGCATTTAAGATGGCCTTTTCCTAAATATTCTGTTTTATGTTCAGACTGGTCAAATCTGGCTGGTTCTGGCTTACCAGGCAATGTCTTTCTAAAACTAAACAATCACATCATCAAAATCTCAAAGCTATGAGAATAATGCATAATTTATTCAAAACAGCATGAATAAATAAGTATTACATTTGACTGGATAATCTGAATGGCAAATGGTTAAGTCTAATATACTGGAATGGTGGTGGATTCGATTGGCTGTCAAGACTATAAAGAGAGAAAAAAAGGGGAGCATTTATTATATAATAATAGAGAGAAATCTATAGGAAACTAGACTGATTATAAGATATTGAAAAGTTAGTCAAAAAATGATATTCCTAAACAACTTCTTTATATTAAAGTCAGAAAGTCTGAACTATGGTTACTAGCAGAGTGAAATGGATTAGTGCTGATTATTGATTGAAGAATAATGGCCAAGACATTTGGCATTATGTTGTGCCTAAGAAGAAATCTCATCAAGCCTAGCAAAATCGTGGTTGTGGCCGAAACTGGGGTCACACAAATTGGCACATAAATGCACCACAGTGTCATACAAATAGCATGTAAAAGCACCCATTACACTCTCGGAGTGGTTGACATTAGGAAGGACATCCAGTCATAGAAATCAGACTGGAGTCTGGTGCAGCCTTGCAGTGTGCCAGCCCTGGGCAAACCGGCCAATGCTTGCCAGCAATGTCCAAGTGACGTTAAATGATGACGATGATATATATATATATATATATATATATATATAGGCGCAGGAGTGGCTGTGTTGTAAGTAGCTTGCTGACCAACCACATGGATCCGGGTTCAGTCCCACTGCGTGGCATCTTGGGCAAGTGTCTTCTGCTATGGCCCCGGGCCGACCAATGCCTTGTGAGTGGATTTGGTAGACGGAAACTGAAAGAAGCCTGTCGTATATATAATATATGTATGTGTGTGTATGTGTTTGTCTCCCTAGCATTGCTTGACAGCTGATGCTGGTGTGTTTACATCCCCGTCACTTAGCGGTTCAGCAAAAGAGACTGATAGACTAAGTACTGAGCTTACAAAGAAAGAATAAGTCCCGGGGTCGATTTGATCGACTAAAGGCGGTGCTCCAGCATGGCCACAGTCAAATGACTGAAACAGGTAAAAGAGTATATATATATATATATATATATATATATATATATAGACAGACAGACAGGCAAACAGAATGCTGAATTGATGCAATTGGTTGTAAAAGCGGAAGTGTAAAATATCGGATTGACAGTTTGTATTGATATTTGAATTTATCAAACCAAGTTAGATGTTAGACATTATTGACAGGAAGGATGTTCCAATACTCTGGTGGGGAAAAAGAAGAATTCTCTGCCAATAACAGAAATATAAAACTCTGCGCAGCAGAAACGTTAACAAGTCATTAATATGAATGAGTCTACCAGCTGTAATCTGCTACTATGTTACAAAGACATTTATTAATCACTAGCAGTATTGCCCGGCGTTGCTCGGGTTTGTAAGGGAAATAACTATATAAGCATTTTTAGAGAGTTACTTCCCTTATATAATAGCAAAAAATGCATTAAAAATGGGAAAAAATGATGGTAAATTTTTTTTTAAATCGTAGACTCATCGTAGACATTTTTAGAGAGTTACTTCCCTTATATAATAGCAAAAAAATGCATTAAAAATGGGAAAAAATTATGATAAACTTTTTTTTAAATCGTTGACTCATCGTAGACACTTTTAGAGAGTTACTTCCCTTATATAATAGCAAAAAATGCATTAAAAATGGGAAAAAATGATGGTAAATTTTTTTTTAAATCGTAGACTCATCGTAGACGTGCGCTAATACCCAGAAGGGCTCGATATGAATCACGACTATAAGATACCCGGTTTTGGTTAAACTGCACCGCAAAATGTGGGAGTAGTTAGGAATCTAAATCGTAGGAGACAGATACACAACCTTACTTTTATATATAAAGATTACTGGAATATTCTTGCGGTATTAATAGAATTTTGAATATTCAACGTTTTGGCTGGTACCGTAATGCAAAGTAACCTTTGACATTATCGCTGTTGTAAACATTGAAATGTATAACAGCAGGCCGGGAGACAGAATTCTGGAGAGATGTAATTTATTGAGTGTTTGATCTACATGTATCTCCAGCCGAGATATATAATCAACATTCAACAATGAGTTCGCAATTTTCTCAGCAGAACGCTAAAAATGGTTTTATGAAATGTTTGTCATATCGCTGACTAGCAACTGTGAAAAAAAAAAAACTAAAACAAAACCCTACCAAAAATAACGTAAAGAACAAAAAAAAAATTATTCGGTTCTATTTCTTTTAAATGGTTACAAACTGTAGACTGTTGTTATAGAGAGGCGTCAACATCTTGGAATTTTGGTTTCCAACAGATGAATAACTGAAGCAAAATCATTGTCGTTGGCTGTGTGATTAAGTAGCTTGCTTCCTGCCAACCATGTTGTCTTGAGTTCAGTTCCACTGTATGGCACCTTGGGCAAGTATGTTCTACTACAGCTCCAGGCTGACTAAAAACCTTATGGGTGGATTTGGTAGGTGGAAACTGGAAGAAGCCCATTGTGTGTGTCTTTATATATATATATATATATCACGTGATCACGTGACCGACCAGACCATCAGATGTTGTTACACATTGGTGGTCACAATGCGTTCACATTGTTTTAGCCTACAATTGACGCCACCCCGCTGGCTAAGCGAGCAGGCCAACAGAAGAAAGAGTGGTGAAAGAGTACAGCAGGGATCACCACCCCACCCCCTGCCAGAGCCTCGTGGAGCTTTTAGGTGTTTTCGCTCAATAAACACTCACAAAGCCCGGTCTGGGAATCGAAACCGTGATCCTATGACCACGAGTCCCCTGCCCTAACCACTGGGCCATTGTGCCTCCACACACACACACACACATATATATATATATATATATATATATATATATTAAAAAGCAGCAAAAATATTACAAAAACTGTTACTCAGAGTTTCACGTTCTCGTTTGTCAGACAGTTTTGTTTAGAATGGAGCGAGATAAGGTTATATGCAGAAATACAATTATTTTGATAGATACACATATGAAAATGGTTTTGTTTCATTGGTCCTTTCAACTTACGGTCTTTTCAATAACCTCTTTTACTCTTTTACTTGTTTCAGTCATTTGTCTGCGGCCATGCTGGAGCACCGCCTTTAGTCGAGCAACTCGACCCCGGGACTTATTCTTTTGTAAGCCCAGTACTTATTCTATCGGTCTCTTTTGCCAAACCACTAAGTAACGGGGACATAAACACACCAGCATTGGTTGTCAAGCAATGCTAGGGGGACAAACACAGACACACAAATACACACACGCATATATATATATATATATATATACACATATATACGATGGGCTTCTTTCAGTTTCCGTCTACCAAATCCACTCACAAGGCTTTGGTCGGCCTGAGGCTATAGTAGAAGACACTTGCCCAAGGTGCCACGCAGTGGGACTGAACCCGGAACCATGTAAACAAGCTACTTACCACACAGCCACTCCTGCACCATTTGCATGAAATAACAAATTGCAGTTTAAAATCATAATATTATAAAAATTGAAGAAAATCTTAAATCAAAAATAGCTTATAAAGAAGGAGAGAGGCCTAAATACCCAGGGTAAATAATTAGCTGTAAAAATAATAATAATAAATTAATAAATTAAAAAATATATCCATTTAGAAAATTTTCACACTAAAATACATGTACATTTAGCAATATATACACATACCAAACAATCTAAAATATATGTATATATTCACTAAACATATAGACGTAGGTACATGGCTACAGACATATATAGGCAAAACATAAATATATACATATGCATATATATGTATGCATGCACACCCATGCATGCGCACAAAATTACCTGGTGTATGCTTATACAATTTAGTTGTTACAGGTGAAAGAAAGAAAAGGGAAAAAAATCAGAGAGTAAAATGTGGGGGGGGGGTGAGGAGAAAGAAAAAGGGGAAAAGAAGAAAAAGAAACAGAAAGTTAGAGAGAGAAAGGGAAAAATAGATAGAGGTAGAGAGAGAGTGAAATGATTGGCTTCCAATAAGTATCTAACAAAAGTTAGGTACTTTGTTCTGCTTGCAAAATGCACACATATAAAAACGCACACATAAAAATATTACAAGCATACATACAAATACACACACATACAAATATACAAATAAATATGTGTGCAAGTACACACACACACATACATACATACACATATATATGTATGTATGTGGGTATATATATATAAATATATATATATACATACACGCATATATATGTGTGTGTATATATATATATATATATATATAATATATATATATATCTCATCATCATCATCATCATCGTTTAGCGTCCGCTTTCCATGGGTTGGATGGTTCAACTGGGGTCTGGGAAGCCAGAAGGCTGCGCCAGGCCCAGTCTGATCTGGCAGTGTTTCTACAGCTGGATGCCCTTCCCAACGCCAACCACTCCGTGAGTGTAGTGGGTGCTTTTTACGTGCCAGACTAGGCTGGCAAATGGCCACAATCAGATGGTGCTTTTTACGTGCCACCGGCACGGGAGCCAGGCAAGGCTGGCAATGGCCACAAATGGATGGTGCTTTTTACATGCAACCAGCACGAGGCCACACACACACACAACACACACACACACACACACACACACACACACACGCACACACACACGCACACACGCACATGAACACATCAAGCTTCTTTGAGTTTCCATCTACCAAATCCACTCTCAAGGCTTTGGTTGGCTCGAGGCTATAGTAGAAGATACCTGCCCTAGGGACTGAACCTGGAACCATGTGGTTGGGAAGCATGCTACTTACCACACAGCCACCATGTATGGGTGTGTGTATGTGTATGTGCTTATGTGTGTATGCCTTTGTGTTTGTGCTGTGTTCGTCCTTCACCACCACTTGACAATGGTTTAGCCAGATACCATTAGAATAGGCACCAGACTTAGAAATAAGTCCTGAGGTTGATTTGATTGACTAAGTCCTTCAGGGCCATGCCCCAGCATGGCCACAGTCCAATGACTGAAACAAGTAAAAGATAAAAGATAGAAGGAAAGATAATAGTGAAAAGAAAAAGATATAACTGCAAGGTCTTTTAGAAACTGAGACAGAAGGATAATGGTAAATATATTCTTTTCTATATGGTGTTTGCTCTGCTGAACTTCAAAGTTTCAGTTGTATATTTAAGAGATGAGGAATTATGTACATTATTTACATTATTTATATTTGTTGATATTTGTACTCATTTTGTTTGTTGTTAACACAGCGTTTCAGCTGATGTATTCTCCAACCTTCATCAGGTTCTTGGGGTAATTTCAAACCTGGGTTTTCATTTCTAACAAGTACTCTAAGTAACAGTTTTTGTGATATTTTTGCTGCTTTTTTAATAAAGTATATATATAATATATATATATATATATATAATATATATATATATATATATATATATATATGCTTTATTTAAAGGCAGCAGAAATATAACAAAAGCTGTTACTCAGAGTTTCACATTCCCGTTTGTTGGACAGTTTTGTTAAAAGATAAAAGATATATAGCTTTCAACAAAACTGTCCGACAAACAGGAGCATGAAACTCTGAGTAACAGCTTTTGTTATATTTCTGCTGCTCTTAAATAAAGCATATTACTCTACCTCTGGTATTCGGTTACTCTTTTTTCCACCTTGTTTCATATTTTTGTGATTACTCTGGTGTATTATATATATATATATATAATATATATATATATATATATATACATGTATATAGGCGCAGGAGTGGCTGTGTGGTAAGTAGCATGCTTACCAACCACATGGTTCCGGGTTCAGTCCCACTGCGTGGCACCCTGGGCAAGTGTCTTCTACTATAGCCTCGGGTCGACCAAAGCCTTGTGAATGGATTTGGTAGACGGAAACTGAAAGAAGCCCGTCGTATATATGTATATATATGTGTGTGTTTGTGTGTCTGTGCTTGTCTCCCCAACATTGCTTGACAACCGATGTTGGTGTGTTTATGTCCCCGTAACCTAGTGGTTTGGCAAAAGAGACCGAGAGAATAAGTACTAGGCTTACAAAGAATAAGTCCTAGGGTTGATTTGCTCGACTAAAGGTGGTGCTCCAGCATGGTCGCAGTCAAATGACTGAAACAAGTAAAAGAGATGGATAGACAGACAGACAGATAGATTGTTCTGTGTCCACTTCTTCATGCTTGCACAGGACAGATGAATATGTCTTTTAAAGAATGTTTAACTACCAGATTCATTTTTCTTTGTGTTTGCATATTTTTTTTTTTTTTTTTTGGTTTTTGTTTGGTTTTTGTTTGAGATAACTTTTACTTGCTTACTTAATATGCTATCAATGACTCCACATAGCACTGAAGACATGAACTTCCCAGATGAATTGCTAACAAAAAAAGAAAAAAAATATGACTACACCACCAACCACCTCACTTTTGTCCAAGCAATTGAAGATGTAGAGAAATATGCAAGAGCATATATCCATATAGAGATACGTATGATTGTATGTCAGTATGTGTATTATACATGTGATTGTCTGTATTCGTGCATGTTACATTATATTCACATGCACACAAATATATGTATGTAAATGTAGGAACACTTAAAACCACTTCAGGTTGGTATGGTCTTTTTGTTTTTGTTATTTTCCTGTCATTATTGACAGCTACTCAGTTTTTAACCCGAGGGGGACACTTTTCGTTTTTGTCTCTGTGTATGAATGTACATGCGTGTGTGTGTGTCTGTGTTAAAGAAGAATTTCTATGCTTATTTATTGTTTAATGATTATCTCATTTGACTGGCCATGAGGTGGAAAAAGTTTGTGCGTTCAGTCACAGCTTTTGGCATTGCATTCAGGTATTACATGATCAAAATATATTGTTCAAATGAATTGGGTTTACTTTGCTGAAAAGAGGTAAAAAAAAAAAAAAAGAAAATAAAAGAAAGAAAGAAAGAAAAAAATGATTTTTTTTTTCCTCTCCTACTTCTTCTTCACAATTGATTGATTAAAGACGGAACTGATAAAGAAGTGAAAAGTATCAGCTCTGATAATTCAGAAGACATAGCAGAATCCATTCTGTCTCTAACATACAACTTTTGACACACGTCAGCATAAATCAGAAAGTAAAGACTTAATTCATACAGATATGCCAATGTACAAAAATGCAAATTTAGACTTATAAAGTAATATATATTTAAAATTAAAAATCAATAATAATTTTTACATTTAATGTTTATGTTTAACTTCTGCTATAAACTAATGCTGTAATAGCCTTTAATCATCATAAACTATTACAATTTAGAAAAACAGAATCATCCAAGAATCCAGTCTCTTGTTTAGCTGTTTAATTCATACTATAAAAAAGGTTAAAGACCCCCTTCGGTTATGAATGACCATGGGATTGCATCTAGAAAGTTACCCTTTGAGGTACAAGTCTGGGCAAGGTTGTTTATGGAAGACAAGCACTCGCCCAGGCATACCAGCCTTTCCTCTCCACACCATTATATGTACATAGGGTGATGACCCCCTTTGGAATGAATGACCATGAAAGGGTAAAGACCCCCTTCAGTCATGAATGACCATGGGATTGCATCTAGAAAGTTCTCTCCAAGGCACACATCCAGGCAGGATTGTTTATGGAAGACCAGTAGTTGCTATCCATACTGGCCTCCTCTCTCCATGCCACTGATGTTATCCAAAGACCGATAAGGCAAAGACCGATACAGCTTGGCACCTGTGACATCGCAACTCATTTCTACAGCTGAGTGAACTGGAGCAACGTGAAATGAAGTGTCTTGCTCAAGAACACAACACACACAGCTCAGTCTGAGAATCAAACTCGTTTAATCATGATTGTGAGCCTGACGCTCTAACCACTGAGCCATGTGCCTTCACATAAAGGGTAAAGAATAAAGATCTCCTTTGTTTATGAATGACCATAGAAAGTTTCCCTCCAAGGCACATGTCCAGGCAAGATTTTTCATGGAAGACCAGCAGTCACCCATGCATACCAGCCTCCCCTCCCCATGCCCTTGATGTTATCCAAGGGAAAGGCAAAGGGGCCGATACAGTTTGGCACCTGTGACGTTGCAACTCATTTCTACAGCTGAGTGTATTGGAGCAACATGAAATAAAGTGTCTTGCTCAAGAACACAACCCAGACTGAGAAATGAAATGTTTTGTTCAAAAACACTACATACCACCCATTTTGGGAATTGAAACCACGATCTTGTGGTTGTGAGTGCAACAACTTAACCACTAGGCCACATGCTTTCACATAATAAATAATTAACAAAAACCAGCTCTATCTAATTCAAACAGGAGTGTGATAACAAGCAAAGAAATTAATGAGGCAACAAAAAACAAACTTTTTATAATGAAATGATTTCCCTCATCAGCTGCCAATTGAATATTATTGTTGTCTTTATTCTTTCTTTTCTTTGTCTTTTCCTGAAATTACCTATGTCACATCTTGGCTCCTTCCCACAGCTTAACCCTTTAGTGTTCAGATTACTCTGTTAAATGTAATATTTTTTCACTCAAATTGTTTTTAATTAATCATGCATTATCTTATAGCTTTGAGGTTTCAATGATGTGATTGTTTATTTTTAGAATGTCAATGTAGATTAGGTGTGAGAAGCCAGATATCGCCAGTTTGAATATAAAACATAGAATATTTGGGCCGGATATGGCCGGTTTAAACACTAAAGGGTTAAAGATACAACCCTTTCTCAATATGTGCTGTTTCGAGTGTTTTTGCCAACTGAGTACTTCTTATGAAGTACATGCTTAAATATTGCTTTCTTTGAAATTGTCCAAAATGCACCAATCATAATAGGTACCACACTCACTTTCGAGGCTGCATGAATGAATTTCACGTCCAGTGCTACGTCTTGATACTTCCCAATTTCCTTGTTCTGGTCCCTCAGGTATGGCTACACCAATGAAGGTTCATTGTTTGGATTCATTCCATAAGAAATTGATACCTGGTTGGTTATGTTGCAGCTTCTTACCTGTGTCAATCGGCATATCCCTTTCACCTGATTATTCTCTGCTACTGGCAAAAAATAGTGCACATACCACTTATTCGAACATTCTAGCTCAAACTTCCAACACAACTCCCTGTGTATTTGCACTGCTACTTTGTAATGACTTTTTTGTGCTCCTTCTGGGCCAGTTTTGAGCATCCACTAATTATATGTCTAACAGTCTCAGATCATTTTCCACATAATTAACACAAAAGTGATACTGCTGTTTTATCAGTGTTACGCTTGATTGAGTTAGTACCTAAAACTTGTTCTCGAGCAGCAAGAATCAGTCCTTCCATTTCTTTCCTTAAAAATCTTTCTTTTAACCATTTCCGTGATTCTTCATCAGCTTCATCCAATGTTTGCTGGAATGAAATCATCATCATCATTATTATTATTATTATTATTAAAAGCACCATCCGTTCGTGTCCATTGCCAGCCTCGCCTGGCCACGTGCCAGTGACACGTAAAAGCACCATCCGTTCGTGGCCGTTTGCCAGCTCTGTCTGGCACCTGTGCGGGTGACACGTAAAAAGCACCCACTACACTCACGGAGTGGTTGGCGTTAGGAAGGGCATCCAGCCGTAGAAACACTGCCAGATCTGACTGGACCTGACGAAGCCTTCCAGCTTCACAGACCCCAGTTGAACCGTCCAACCCATGCTAGCATGGGAAGCGGACGCTAAATGATGATGACGATGATGATTATTATTATTATTATTGAGTGAGAGAACTGTACATGCCATTAGAAGTAATAGAGGAGTAACATATACAAAGCCTAGTATACCCATCATAACTAGCTGTCTGATAAGGGTTCTTGATAAGGGTACATCAGGCACATGCATCACAACCAGTGGCATGGTGGTCTTTAAATCAAGATAAACAGTGCATGACTTTGTTAGAATTTTCTTGAGATTGAGTAGCCCACCTTGCTCAAAAGGTCCCTGAATAAGGGTCATTTAAGGATGATAAACAAAAGACCCATATCTCCAAAGGTGAATTATCCAAATCACAAAAAATTCCTTTCAACTGATGGCTAGGATACTCCCCGACTGCTTGTGATCAGAGATGCACATATTGTCAGCCACCAAGGGATATGCTCAACTGGTTAAGGTCAAACAACTGACAAGTGGATCTGTGGTTTATTGTTATTATTATTATTATATTATTATTATTATTATTATTATTATTATTGAGTGAGAGAGCATTGCATGCCATCAAAGTGACCATTATTATTATTATTATTATTATTATTATTATTATTATTATTATTAAGGCCATGAGACGGCAGAAACACTAGCACATTAGGCAAATGTTAATTTTTATGTTCTGAGTTCAAATTTTGCCAAGATTGACTTAGCCTTTCATCCTTTCATGGTCGATGGAATAAGTACCAGTGGTGTACTGGGGTTGATGTAATCAGCAGCCCACTTTTCCCAAAATTTAAGCCTTGTCCCTAAAGTAGAAAAGATCATCATCATCATCATTATCATTATTATTGTTATTATAAAAGGCATCATTATAATTCTTAATAATCACTAGTGAAAGAAATCATTTTTATAAGACAATATTTTGTTATTTTGCATTCTGAGACTGCTCTTCTTAAATGTTTTAAAGAGCAGATTGAGCATCGCAGGAGGGGCTGTGTGGTAAGTAGCTGCGTGACACCTTGGGCAAGTGTCTTCTACTATAGCCTCGGGCCGACCAAAACCTCGTGAGTGGATTTGGTAGACGGAAACTGAAAGAAGCCCGTCGTATATATGTATATATATATGTATGTGCGTGTGTGTTTGTGTGTCTGTGTTTGTCCCCCTAGCATTGCTTGACAATTGATGCTGGTGTGTTTATGTCCCGGGGTCAAGTTGCTCGATTAAAGGCAGTGCTCCAGCATGGCCACAGTCAAAATGACTGAAACAAGTAAAGAAAAAAAAAAGAAAAAAAAAGAAGCTGAAGATTAGCAATGAAATGTGTCAGAACACATAACAAAAATTATTTTATTGTTCCTTAGTTTTTCCATCCATGCCCAGGTCAGGCAGCTCCCACATCAGCAGTAATACTAATCAAAGAAGCCTGGAATTCATCATCATCATCATTTAACGTCTGCTTTCCATGCTAGCATGGGTTGGACGGTTCAACTGGGGTCTGGGGAGCCCGAAGGCTGCACCAGGCCAGTCAGATCTGGCAGTGTTTCTACAGCTGGATGCCCTTCCTAACGCCAACCACTCCGAGAGTGTAGTGGGTGATTTTATGTGCCACCGACACAGGTGCCAGACGAGGCTGGCGAACGGCCACGCTCGGATGGTGTTTTTTATGTGCCACCGACACAGGTGCCAGACGAGGCTGGCAGACGGCCACGCTCGGATGGTGTTTTTTATGTGCCACCGACACAGGTGCCAGACGAGGCTGGCAGACGGCCACGCTCGGATGGTGTTTTTTATGTGCCACCGACACAGGTGCCAGATGAGGCTGGCGAACGGCCACGATCGGATGGTGTTTGTTACATGCCCACAGCACGGAGGCCAGTCGATGCGGTACTGGCTACGGCCACGTTCGGATGGTTTTCTTGTGTGCCACCGGCACTGGTACCACAAAGATACAAATTCCATTGATGTTCATCTATTTTGATTTGTTTTGATTTATGTATACAAAAGCATAGAATTGACATAATTGCTTTCTTTTCTTCTATTTATAGGGGTTGGGGTTGTTGTTGTTGTTTTGTTTTTTCAATAGCTAACTGCTGTTTCTTACCAATTTCATCAACAATACAATTTTCTTTGCACACACTGTTATCATCCATTGTTATTGATGACTTATAAGAATTCAGCAGACCCCGAAACAGATTTTTGCAAAACAAAAAAAAGAAAAGAAAACGAAAAATAAAAAAAAATATTCCATGATTATTGAGCTGTTTGTTGCAAAAATCACATGTCAAAATCACATGTCAAAGGCAAAGTTGATTTGGACTGGAATTGCATTTGGAAATGTTAAGAGCCAGAGTAAATACTGCAAGGAAATTTTTTTGCAAAACTGATAATTTTGCTAATCCAGCATAGTTTTTTTTATTTTTTTTATTTTTTTTTTTTTTAGTGTGAGTGCAACAGATGAGGAGGAAATTAAAAGAAGAAATCACAGAAATTTTCTATTTCTTTTTTTTTTCTATACTGAATCAATTACAAAAATCATCATTTAATTTCCACTTTACAATGCCAGCACTTGAGTAAGAGCAAACGACAAGATAATCTCAACTGATAATCTCATATGCTTGCTGATGTGGTCTTGAATATGGCAACATTTTTGACATAATTTTAAAACTCCGTCAGTTACAACAATGAGGGTTTCAATTGATCCGATCAATGGAACAGCTTGCTCATAAAATTAATGTGCAAGTGGCTGAGTACTCCACAGACATACATACCCTTAACGTAGTTGTCAGGGAGATTCAGTGTGACAGAATGTGACAAGTCTGGCCCCTTTCATTTACAGGTACAACTCACTTTTGCCAGTTGAGTGGACTGGAGCAATGTGAAATAAAGTGTCTTGCTCAAGGACACAACACACCACCAGGAATTGAACTCACAATCTTAGGATCGTGAACCAAATACTCTAACATCTAAGCCATACACTTTCACTTGACATAATTAAACAGGTCAGCATACGTGCAGGAGTGGCTGTGTGGTAAGTAGCTTGCTTACCAACCACATGGTTCCAGGTTCAGTCCCACTGTGTGACACCTTGGGCAAGTGTCTTCCACTATAGCCTCAGGCCAACTAAAACCTTGTGAGTGAATTTGGTAGAAAGAAACTGAAAGAAGCCTGTTATATGTGTGTGTGTGTACGCGTGCATGCGTCTGTGTGTGTATATGTTTGTGTGTCTGTGTTTGTTCCCCACACAACATTGCTTGAAACTGATGCTGGTGTGTTTACATCCCAGTAACTTAGTGGTTTGACAAAAGAGGCTGATAGAATAAGTACTAGGCTTACAAAGAATAAGTCCTGGGGTTCATTTGCTTGACTAAAGATGGTGCTCTAGCATGGCCACAATCAAATGACTGAAACAAGTAAAAGAGTAAAAGAATACCAAAACTTGCCACCTTAATAATAATAATAATAATAATAATAATAATAAGCCCTGATGCAGTACCAGGCAATGGCTCTCATGGCTTCTGATTGGAAGTGTTATCATGTACATTGTTAAGTCTTGGTATAAAAGATGGGCTACAGCAAATATTCTGCTTAATACCACAGATTTGCTTGTCAATTGTTTGACCTTAACCAGTTGACCATGTCCCTTAGTGGCTGACGATATGTGCATCTCTGATCATGAGTGGAAGTAGTGGGGGAGCATCATAGCTGTGTTTTGAAAGGAATTCTTAGAGGTTTGGATAATTCACCTTTGGAAACATGGATAGTTCGTTCAACAAGCTTAAACAACCCTTATTCAAGGACCTTTTGAGTGAGATGGGTTACTCGACCTTAAGAAAATTCCAACTGAGCCCCACCTGCAGGGTCATGTGCTGTTTATCTTGATATGAGATCACCATGCCATGCACATATGGCTGTGATGCATGTGCCTGGTGTACCCTTATCGGACGGGTTGTCATGATGGGTATACTGGGCTTCATATATTTTACCCCAGTGTCACTTTGATGGTATGCACTGCTCTCTCACTCAGTAATAATGATAACAATAATAATAATAATAATACGTATATCAGTATAATGTTTATTTTACCATCTTTGCTAGAATCATACAAGATAATTTACTATTAATCTAATTTTCTAAAATAAGAAAAAAATTACCGTGTTTGCAGAGGCGGGATATGGGTTCTTTTTCTCAGTAAGTGGGTTATACTGTCATCAATTACATAGATACCAATATTTGATTGGTATCCTTCATAGAATTATACTGCTATTCAAGACAAATAAACATAAATTGGATTGAAACAATTTATCGCTAAGCACACAATAAACTTCATTACCGTTTTCATCTATGCTTATCGCAAAATAATCTCATTTTCAAGTTTTCTTGTACTGGTTATTGCCTTTTCATCTTACTTTATAATCCCATTATCCAACTAATTATTTTGTTATAACTTATCATTTCCATTTTCAAGCTGTAAGAAAATGTTTAATTCTTCTGTTTTAAGTAGCTGCTTCTTTCTAACTATCCTTGATAAACCAAAATTTCATTCCATTTTCTTTCTAAATATCCTCACACACCGTTCTTTGGCTTACGATATTTATTAGATCTTATCATGACCAGAATTGAAATATTTTTCTCCTTGTTCTACTCACTGGGCTGCAGCCATGAGATGGCACCAACTTGTAGGGTTTTAGTTGGACAAATCAACTTCAGTACTTATGTCTCTTTTATATATGCTATATATTCTATCAATCCCTTTTGTTGAACCTATAGGTTACAGGGACATGGAACGTTAAAGATTTTTTTCGCCTCCCAAGCATTATATTAATACATCTGTTTGTTCTCTACAACACCTGTCTTCGTCTTTTGTCTTTTTTGTGAATTCTCCCTATAGATATATATATATATATACACACCAAAGTTTAAAACTTTTATATGTCAACTACACTGTAATTATCGTAGTAACTAGCTGAAATCTCTCGTGTATTCATCAACCATCGTGTATTCGCGTTGCACCCGCCCTGCCCACCCCCACCACCAATACCGGATATCTCTATATTTTTGCTCCATCCATACCGGATGTCGCTTCTCCCACCACCATAATAGGTGTCTACTCTTCGAACCCCCCTCTTCAATACGCTATTTCACCATGCATTACCCCTCTCTTGATATCCTATGTTCTACTTGCCTAGAACCTGTCATCATTTCTCTGAACCACCCTTCCCCACTGGTGCTCCCCTATATTTCTGCACCCCCCCCCCCCCCACATAAAAAGCACCATCCAAATGTGGCCGATGCCAGACCCCTCTGGCACCTGTGCAGGTGGCACGTAAAAAACACCCACTACACTCGCGGAGTGGTTGGCGTTAGGAAGGGCATCCAGCTGTAGAAACTCTGCCAGACTAGACTGGAGCCTGGGGCAGTCCCTAGCTCCCCAGACCCCGGTTGAAACCGTCCAACCCGTGCTATCGCGGAAAACGGACGTTAAACGATGACGATGATGATGATGATGATAATTATAAGGTAATTCTAGATTCATTAAATGGAACTGATAATTAGAATAAAGCTGCCTTGAATGAAAGTAAATATGAATCTTGAATATGTACAGCCAAGGCTGTGTGATTAAGACGGTCACTTTGAAACAACATGGTTCCAGGTTCAATTCCACAGCATTGTACTATGGATAAATGTCTTCTAATATAGTCTCAGATCAAGTAATACCTTCTGGGTGAATTTGATTGGTAGAAACTGTGTGGAAGACGGCGAGCTGGCAGAGATGTTAGCATGCCAGGTGAAATGGTTTGTGGTATTTCATCTGCCACTGCGTTTTGAGTTCAAATTCCACTGAGGTCAACTTTGCCTTTTATCCTTTCGGGGTCGATAAATCAAGTAACAGTTATGCACTGGGGTCGATGTAATCGACTTAATCACTTTGTTTGTCCCTTCTATGTTTAGCCCCTAAAGAAATAAGAAATAGATAGATAGGTAGATAGGCAGAGAAATAGACAGATGGATGGATGGATGGATGGTTGGGCAGGCAGGCAAGCTGAAAGATAGATAGATGCACACTCACAAATGTGTATGCTCTGAGTTCAAATTTCGCCGAGATCGACTTTGCCTTTCATTCTTTCGGGGTCGATAAATTAAGTACCAGTTATGCACTGGGGTCAGTGTAATCGACTTAATCCCTTTGTCTGTCCTTGTTTGTCCCCTCTATGTTTAGCCCCTTGTCGGCAATAAAGAAGTAAGAAATGCATATACATTTAGACTTGATATGGAAAGTAGATATTCTGTGGACAGAAAATATATTTGACTCGACTAGTTTAAGTATTTATTGATAATACCTCTCTTCAGAGATCGATTTGCTCATTCTTGACTACATAAAAAATTAGAGTAATGACAGCAATTTCATTCTGTCTGGGTCAGAATATACTGTAAATAGCTACTAGCTACTACTTAGCATATTGCTGCGCAAATGCTTGTATTAAATAATATATATCTTGACATCAAGTACGTGGGTTTGTGTCTTATGGGCAACCTTTTATTTTTTCTATCCAAAAGGGTTTTTCAAAGCTATATTTATGTGACTTATATTTGTACCTTGGAATCCAATTTAAAAAAAAAATTCTTGCATGTGTTTGAGTGTAGTCTATTATCTTTATTGAATTTGGTTCAGTCTTTGTGCACTACTTTCAACTTTATTATTGTATGTGTGAAACTAGTGTAGAGTTTAAAAGATAGTACAATGATTGTTTTTACTGGCAAATCATTGCCAAATGCCAGCCAGTTGAAACGATCTCTCTGCCAACCATCAAATGCACATGTGTGTGTGTGTCTCAATATATTTATCTCAACAGGGCAGAGAGCTGGCAGCATTGGGTGAAATGCTTACTGGTATTTCATCTGCCGTTACATTCTGAGTTCAAATTCTGCTGAGGTTGACTTTGCCTTTCATCCTTTCGGGGTCGATTAAATAAGTACCAGTTACACACTGGGGTCGAAGTAATCGACTTAATCCCTTGGTTCGTCCTTGTTTGTTTGCTCTGTTTAGCCCCTTGTGGGCAATAAAGAAATAATTATAAGTATATTTATCTCAATATATATGTATATATATATATATATATATATATATATATATATATATATAGTTAATCCAAACATGAAAACACAAAGAGAAAACACAACAACGTGAGGACGTGGAACAAATATAGTATTATTGGACGCTCGGGAAGGAAGGAAAGAAGGAGGGTTTAACGTTTCAAGCGGAGCTCTTCGTCAGAAACATAGGAAAAAGGAAATATCCAGAGAAGGGAAGATGGAGGAAAAAAAAATCGCCAACGGTACACACGCGGTCACATATATATATATTTATCTCAATATATATATATACATATATATATATATACATATATATATATATAATATATACATATATATATATATACATATATATATATATATACATATAGTCAGTTCAATGACCAAAGAATGGAAAAACAAAAAGAGAAAAACAAATGTGTAGACATACACAAGAATTATATTAGTTTGAAGTTCGGTAAAAGGTGAATGTTTATATATATATATATATATATACACACACACACACACACACACATACTGGTCATTTTCTTTATAGCAAGCAAGTAACCTATTTCACAATAGTAAATAGGTTTCCTCTTTACAATGAATCATCAAAGATTTGTTAGCTCTATTAATGATTAATTAATTATTAATCATTCACAATGTAATTACAGATAAACACTTCATTCTGTTGTTTACATTTGATAAGTATTTCATCTTGTTTATTTAATAAGTACTGATTATCAAATGTGGGGATTTCAAGGACGTTTCATGTGCACAAATAACACTCAGACCCATCATCTTGCTGAGTCTACTCAGCATGATATGAGTACTAGCAGAAGCTAGGTATTAGAGCTAACTACCAAGAACTGGTGCTCCATTCAAGGGCACATCTTGAGCTTTCAGTCTCTTAAACATAGAAATCAGGATAAACTTCAGCCTACTCAGGCTGTCAGCAGTAGACAAATTTTGACTTGGGCCTATGTATATTTATGTCTATGTATACATGCATTTGTGTCTATAGTACAGTGGTTTTCAACCAGGGTTCCGCCAGTACAGTCCCGGGGTTCCGCAAGAAGTTACAAAACTGCTAAAATCGGCAGTAATTTTTAATTCTCCTGTGCAGATATGTGTGCATAAAACTATTAAATTATTGCACAGGGGTTCCTCGAGCCAGTGGAATGTTTCCTTGGGGTTCCGCTCCAGCAAAAAGTTTGGAAAGCACTGCTATAGTATACATACATACATACATACATACATACATTAATACAGTTTGCATTGAGTTTCATCTGTTTCGGGTTATGTTGATAATATTGTGTTAGCATAAACTTTTGGATATATAGGTTTGACTGGTGTTTTGTAAATGTTTGTTATATCAAAATATACTGGGACGATAGTAACGACTGTCGGTAATGTATGGTTAAAGCATCAAATAAAGATGTGATTTTCCCCACTCTTGTTCATGTTTTTACATACGAATCTATACACATAGACACACATATATGCATATACACACATATTCATATATATATATATATATATATATATATATATATATATATATTATATATATATATATATATATATATATATATATATATACATATATATATATATACACATATATGTATGTATGCATGTATGTATGCATGTATGTATGTGCATATGTATGTATGTATGTGCATATGTATGTATACATACATACATACATACATACTAGAAGAGGCACCCAGTATTGCCTGGAAATGAAATTGTTCCTTATATATTAGAAGAAAAAAGCAAAATATGTTGCTTGCATAGAAATTTGTTATTCTAAATTCAATTTATTCTTCAACTGGGAAATCAATTCGGAATTCAAAATACAAAATTTACCACTTTTATGAAGGGTGATAAATTCTATCACATGTGTTGAAGGAAATTATGTAAGAGTTTCTGAATAAACAAAATTTTCTACTTTCTGGTTTGGTGCTTAACCATTTCATTACTGTATTTATTTTGAGATGCTCTGTTTTTCTTTCAATTACTTTAAATATAACCAAGAATTTAGTAAAATAACTTAGTTATCATTCAGCCAGTGTTAGGAACATAAATTGTTTCTCAGGTTTGGTGGAAGATTTTAATTCAAAACTTATGAAAACAAGACAGTTCTACTTAGAGCCAGTTTCAGCCGGGTTGGTAACGAAAGGGTTAAACAAATAAGTCTTGCAAACTACCAACCCTGAAGCAACCAACATAAAGTTGACCATGAGAAAAGCAAGGCTCAATTATGTGCAAACCAAGTCTGACCATGAGCTTTATTAATGGACATTAAGAAGCAGTATCACACTAGGAATTGTGTTTGTTTGAACTCAAATGGCATGTCTGTTGGTTTGATTGAGTGAGAGAGACCATCAAAACTCCTTGTAACACCAATGATGAACTGAAGGCAAAGATTATGGCAGCATTCACTAACTTAAATAAGGAGATCATCCAGAAGAATTTGTAGGAAATTCTAAAGTCGTCTGGAGGCTGTATTTGAAGCCAATGGCGATTTTATTGAATAAATTTGCACATTAGTATTTCAAGATATTTTTATGTAATTTTGGTAAATATATCAGTTAAAATGAAATGTCAGTGTTTTAATTTTTGCATAATTTGGACAATTCATTCACCACACCCTGAATATATATAATTCAAATTTACAGAAAACAAAAGACAAAGACAGGTGTAGCAACAACAAACAGGTGTATTAGTTTAATGCTTGGCAAGAATGGAAGGGTCTTTTACGTTTTGTTTCAAGCCTACACTCTTCGATAGAAATGGTTAAGAGAAAATGAAAAAAACAGAGAGAGAAAAAATGTGTCGTGATTAACAGTCCAACATGATGAAATATATATATATGTATATATATATATATATATATATACACTCATACATACACATACAATTAATGTTATGCACAAATACATAATTGATGATTGAAAATGCTCTGTATAAAAGAATTCACATACACTCTAACACTCTACCAGTCTATATTCAAATACACCAGTATCTACATAAGTATGCATTTATAAAATGGCATATTTACATGGTAGTTTCAAATTTTGACACAAGGCCATCAATTTCAGTGGATGGGGCATGTCGATTACATCAGCGCCTCCTGCTTAACTGGTACTTCATTGACACCAAAAGCATGAAAGGTAAAGTCAGCATGATCAGAATTTGAACATGGAACATAAAGCCAGACAAGATGCCACCAAGCATTTCGGCCAATGTGCTAATGATTCTGCCAGTTGACTGCTTTAACTCTTTCGTTACTGTATTTCTGTTGAGATGCTCTGTGTTTCTTTCAATTATTTTAAATATAACAAAGAGTTTAGTAAAATAACTTACTCATCATTAAGCTAGTGTTGGGAACATAAATTGTGACTAAGGTTTGGGGGAAGATTTTAATTCAAAACTTATGAAAACAAAACATTTGTACTACAGAGCCAGAGGCAGTTTAAGCGGGGCTGGTATCAAAAGGGTTGAGGCAACATCACATATTAAAAGTAAGCAAGTGTTAATAATGTAGATACATCTGCAGGATTTGAACTCATTCTCATTCAGTGTAATTGCTACATTGCCAATGAGGATCTTTCTTTCTTTCTTTCTTTCTTTCTTTCTTTCTTTCCTTTATTTATTTATTTATTTTTGTACCTCGTCTTTAATACTGTACAAACCTAACCAAATGCATTTTCATTAAAAAAATGGCTGCATTGATATTAACTTTTGATATAATTTCTATTAATTTTATCGTATTTGAATTTCCATTCCTCTTGAAATTAATTTTTCAGAAAATAAGGAGAATGTGATAAATAGTGGGAAAAAAGAAAAAAAAACA
>NW_021832579.1:0-25000 GCF_006345805.1 Octopus sinensis | reverse complement strand
TTCAAAGCTATGAGTTAATGCGTGATTAATTCAAAACAATGTGAATACATAAGCATTATATTTGATAGAGTAACCTGAATGGTGTAGGGTTGAACCATCTGTATCCAACCCAGATATTCTCTAGCCAAATAGGGTCTCTCACACCTACCCTACAATGTCATTGTGAAAATAAACAATTACAATATTGAAATCTGAAAGCTATGAGATAATGCATGATTAATTGAAAACAATGTGGATAAATTAGAATGACATTTGACAGAATAATCTGAAGGCTAAAGAGTTAATCATTGACTGTTGTTTTTTGTTTCAGATGGCTTCCCTGTGTAATTAACTTCATTTGATTTAATTTTCCAAATGAAATTAGGCTGCTAATGGCCTGTACAAATGATTTGATTTTTAATTAATTTTTTTTTCTTTCCAGGGTCGTAATGGAAAGGGTAGTATCTACGTATGGGCTTCCGGTGATGGTGGCCCAAATGATGATTGTAACTGTGATGGTTATGCTGCCAGTATGTGGACCATTTCCATTAATTCTGCCACTAATGATGGACAGACTGCTGCATATGATGAATCTTGTTCTTCCACTTTGGCGTCCACTTTCAGCAATGGCAAAGGAATGACACTTGACGCTGGCGTTGTAAGTAAATTATTGTATTATTTTTATGCATACTTTTTGGCTGGATTCCCAAGCACAGTCAACTGAGACTATGGATATTATCCAACCATTCCATTCTTGGTCTACCCCTAGGTTTCTTGCCAGGTGTAGGGATAAAGTCCTCAGGCACCTCCTCCTCCTATCAGAAGCTATAAGGATAGAATCCTCAGGCACCTTCTCCTCCATAGGGTCCTATCAGAAGCAACTGTCATTATACTTTCTAAATGGATTTCCAAGCATGACCTACTAAGACTATGGATATTATCCAACCATTCCATTCTTGATCTACCCCTAGGTCTCTTGCTAGACATAGGGACAGAAACCTCAGGCTCCTCCTCCATAGGGTCCTATCAGAAGCAATTGTCATTATACTTTCTAAATGGAACTCCAAGCATTACCTACTAAGACTATGGATATTATTCAACCATTTCATTCTTGCTCTACCCCTAAGTCACTTACCAGACACAGGGATAATCCTCAGGTACCTCTTCATGCATAGGGTCCTATCAGAAGCAACTCTCATTATTCTTTCTAAATAGAACTCCAAGCATGACCTACCAAGACTATGGATATTATCCAACCATTCCATTCTTGGTCTACTCCTAGGTCTCTTGCCAGGTGTAAGGATAAAGTCCTCAGGCCCCTCCTCCTTCATAGGGTCCTATCAGAAGCAATTATCATTACACTTTCTAAATGGATCCCCAAGAATCACTTACTAAGACTATGGATATTATCCAATTATTTCATCCTTGGTCTTGCCACTTGGCTCAGCATTAGGAATCTATCTTAACCATTCATACAGATGGATAGTTACATAGGTTATATGAACAAACAAGCACACACATACAAATGAAGACTGAAAGACATGACCATATATATATATATATACACACACACTTTACATCACACAAGGACACATATGGAGACACATGTCCACACATATGGTGATGCACATCCATGCATACAAACATGGTACAGAGTTGTAAAACACACACAAACAATGCATACACACACATGCATACATATATGCATGTATAGGCACACACACACACACACACACACACACACACACACACACACACACACACTGATCTGCACACATGCACACAAACAAACAAAAAGGAATGCAGTGTGAGTAACAGACAGAGTCAAGACTATTGAAAAGGTTGCAAGACACGACAAAAATTTTAGAAAAATAAAGAAGGAAATAAGTGGAAATTTTACCGGTGAGTGTGTTAAATTATAAGGCACCAAAAGAGAATGACCCTCCCCAGAAACAACAGTATAAATATAAATATATATATATATATGACTGATTTGTTTCAAATGTTTCATTTTCTTTTAATCTCACACCTGTTTAAAAATATGGTCATAGACAGAAGGATTAGTCGATCCAAAGATGCAACATTTGTATAAAGAAAAACTACTTGAAAAGCAACTCTATATCACTTTTAGATTAAAGACATGTTACTAGTAATATAAAAAATATACCACTTATAGTGTAGAGCTGATAAACTAAAGATATACCACTTGTAGAATATAAAGATATATCTCTTGTAGACTAAAGATAAACCATTTGTAGTCTTAGATATCACTTGCAGTGATATATTATTTGTTGTCTAAAGAAATACATATTGACTATAGAAATACCACATGTTGATTAAAGATATACTACATGATTCTAGACATGTGTTATGTTAACTTGTACCACATGTAGTGTGTTGATATAACATTTGTAGTCTAAAACTATATCACGTGTAGTGATACAGTTTATAGGGAAAAGCAATATTGTAAACTAAATAGATACCACTTGTACTATGACTGTTACTTCATCAGTTATGACAGTGTGGTTTGTAGTTGATATTCATGAAATTTATGTGCAAGTAACTGAACATTTCACAGACAGGTGTACCTTAAACGTAGCTCAGAGTGTTTCAATATGATGCAGATATATGACAAGGCTGGCCCTTTGAATTACAGGTAATTTTGCCAGCTGAGTGAACTGGCTCAACATGAAATAAATTTGTTTTGCTCAAGGGCACAATGCACCACTGGGAATTGAACTCATGGCCTTACAATCATGAGCCAAATACTCTTACCACTAAGCTATATGCCCTCACTATTTGTAGTCTGAGGAAATATCACTTTTGTAGACTAAAGATATACCACTCGTGAGGGGACACACGATATAATCGACTCATCCCCCACCCCTACCCCCGAAAAAAATTGTTGCCCTTGTGGCAAAAATTGAAACCATTATCTGTTTAATTATACAATATATAGGCGCAGGAGTGGCTGTGTGGTAAGTAGCTTGCTAACCAACCACATGGTTCCGGGTTCAGTCCCACTGCATGGCATCTTGGGCAAGTGTCTTCTGCTATAGCCCCGGCCGACCAAAGCCTTGTGGTGGATTTGGTAGATGGAAACTGAAAGAAGCCTGTCGTATATATGTGTGTGTGTGTGTATATATATATATATATATATATAGTATATTATATATATATATATATATATATGTATGTGTGTCTGTGTTTGTCCCCCTAGCATTGCTTGACAACCGATGTTGGTATGTTTACGTCCCCATCACTTAGCAGTTCGGCAAAAAGAGACCGATGTAATAAGTACTGGACTTACAAGAGTAAGTCCCAGGGTCGATTTGCTCAACTAAAGGCGGTGTGTCCAGCAATGGCCACAGTCAAATGACTGAAACGAGTAAAAGAGAGAGTATATGTTATTTAAAGATATACCACACTTGGTATATTATTCTTTACCCATTCATAGTTGAACACAAAATGCAAGTTGTAAATAATTATTATCTATTTCCAGAC
Source organism: Octopus sinensis (assembly GCF_006345805.1). Lineage (NCBI taxonomy): Eukaryota > Metazoa > Mollusca > Cephalopoda > Octopoda > Octopodidae > Octopus > Octopus sinensis. The sequence continues at coordinate 21,517 of NW_021832579.1, read as the reverse complement.
CACTACAGACCTGTATGACAAATGCACTACAACTCACTCAGGGACCTCTGCTGCAGCTCCAGAAGCTGCCGGGGTATTTGCTCTTGCCCTCGAGGCTAAGTAAGTATACTACATAAATAAAGTTGTACTAATATACCTTACTTTCTCTCTCTCTTTCTCTTTACCTCTCACACTCTATATTTTTTAACTTATTCTCATCGATCTTCATATTTTATGGTGCAAGATAACTTTTTTTTCTTCCTATGTTCAATAATTGCGCATATCCATTGTTGAAGAAGGAAACATTGCCATGCCGTTTTCCTCATTTTTTATGATGTTTTTGAGGTATTCTGTTCATGGATTCAGTGCAGGTTTGGTGCAAGGTGTTTGGACAATGCTTGTAATTTGTGAACTGCTTGGGAGAAATAAATGATATTGTCAGCTGCATAGGAATGCACCGACCTTTGCATCACACGACCTGAGACTGATGTAACCAATACAAATATTGAAAATAAGTGCAGCATGGCTATTTGGTAAGAAGCTTGCTTCCCGAATTTGTGGTCTTGAGTTCAGTCTCACTGCACAGTACCTTGGGCAAGTGTCTATTTACCAAATCTACTCACAAGGCTTTGGTCAGCCTGGGCTTATAGTAGAAGACACTTATCCAAGGTGCCATGCAGTAGGACTGAACCTGGAACCATGTAGTTGGGAAGCAAGTTTCTTACCACATTGCCATGCCTGCACCTGGTAGAGGATAGTTATTTGTGTGCGGTGGAGTATATATACTGTATTATTGGTATTGTTTTCGTGTCCACTTTTCCATGCTTGCCATGAATCAGACAGTCTATTTGCTGCAGATTATTTTTCTTCAGCCAGATACCCATCTTATAATCAATCTTCAACTGTTTCCAAGCTATGTGACGTTTCCCCATATGTGACGTTTTTGGAGAGTACTGGAAATGAATGATATGGCTTGTATGACTTGACACTCCTAACTAACATTTTGATGTCAAGACAGAGCTGCAGATGCATGTTTTTGATGTAGATATATGTACATTTAAATTATGTTGGGCCCAGTAAATTCAGATGCTTAACCCTTTAGCATTTAAACCGACCATATCCGGCCAAAAGTATTCTGCCTGTTTTATGTTCAAACTGGCCAGATCTGGTCTCTCACACCAACCCTACAATATTGTTTTAAAAATTAACAGCTACCTCATCAAAATCTCATAGCTACAAGATAATGCATGATTAGTTCAAAATGATGTGGATAAAAAAGGATTAGTTTTGGCAGAATAATGCGAACACTAAAGGGTTAAGTGTACTCATACTGTAACCAGCTCTATCTCAGGATATCAAGCACTACAATAGCATTAATATTCATCTTCCTCATTTAACATTCTTTTCATGCTGGCATTGGTTGGATGGTTTGACAAAAGCAGATGAGCCAGAGGGCTCTATAAGATTCTGAATCTGCTTTGGCATGGTTTCTACAGCATGATACCTTTCTTAATGAACTAGGTGCTTTTTGCATGATACTGGCACCAGTGAGGTTGTCAAATGCCTGCAGGGTGAGCTCCTTCAATTAAGTGGAGTGTAATTTGGAGGATTAAGATACTATGATAGAGAGAGAGAGAGAGAAGCAAGAGTCTTACTGAAGAGGTGAATATATGGCTTACCCATCTGGAAAGCAAGAGAGAAAGAGAGAGAGAGAGAGAGATGTGAAATCCTGGTACAACATGAATATGAGACAGAATATCATTATCATCATCACCATCGTTTAATGTCTGCTTTCCATGCTAGCATGGGTTGGACGATTTGACTGAGGACTGGCGAACCAGATGGCTGCACCAGGCTCCAATCTTGATCTGGCAGAGTTTCCACAGCTGGATGCCCTTCCTAATGCCAAACACTCCGAGAGTGTAGTGGGTGCTTTTACATGCCACCGGCACGAGGACCAGTCAGGCGGTACTGGCAACGGCCACGCCATAAATGAATAAAACATGTCATTGTATATATATTGCAATATATAATTTAATATGAAGAAGTTGCATCAGTAAATAACACCAAAATGCACAGCAAGATGCAAAATTTTGCAATGTGCACTCAGTTGCAGCAGATGCATATGTAGGTACAGAAATGAAAAGACATGATTAACTGCAGAATAAAACTGGATATATAAATCTCTGTTCTTCTTACATATATTGTCACAGGTCCTCATTAGGGATTTAACATTCCAAACATTTCACTGATTAGTCACTATAATATAAGGAGAAAGTCTTGACAATATGTTAGGGATTATTATGGTAGTTTATATTGTTGGTAATGATGGAAGGAAGAAAATGGGGAATTATGGATGTATAGATAATTTATTTGTATGATATTATGAGGTTGTATGATATCATGAGAGCATGAATCAAAACCTATTTGCAGGTTTTTGGCATCTGCCATTTCTTTTAGAGCTTTAGAATTTATTTGTATTGTTTTTATAAAAACCTTTCAACCTCATAATATCACACAAATAAATTATATATGCATCCATAATGCTCCATTTTCATTCTTTCATGATATATTATTGGCTAAACTGGCAATATGACCATTGCGAAATATAACAATATATATATATATATATATATATGAAGAAGTGTGTTTCTATATATATATATAAACATATGCATATATACGTACATATATGTACATACCTACATCTATATGTATATATACAAGCACATATGGGTACAGGGCTCCAAAAAAGTGTTGAATACAATGAGAAACGAAAACATAAAAACAAAAACATGGAAACAAACTTTTTTTCAAACAACAAAAAAAACAGAGTACAAGACATACAACACAAGGGATATACCCCTTCTTCAGTTGTCCTGTTTCGTCTACTCCGCATTTCGAAGATATATATATATATATATATATATATACCAACACACACCACACACAATATATATGTATATATGAAGTGTGTTTCTATATACACACACACACACACACCATAATATATATATTATATATATATATAATATATATATACTTTATTTAAAAGCAGCAGAAATTCAACAAAACCTGTTACTCTCGGAGTTTCACGTTCCCGTTCGTCGGACAGTTTTTTTAAAATTTTAAAACTGGTCCGACGAACAGCACGTGAAACTCTGAGTAACAGGTTTTGTTGAATTTCTGCTGCTTTTAAATAAAGTATATTACTCTACCCCTGGTATTTGAGTACTCTTTTTTTCCACCTTGTTTCACATTTATGTGTTTACTCCGGTATATATTATATATATATATATATATATATATATAAAAATAAATATGCACACAAGCAACAAACACATGCACACACATACAAATACATGCACATATACTCTATATGTCTATATAAATGTTCTTTGTTTTTTTTCTTTTTACCATTGTAGCTATGATCTGACATGGCGTGACATGCAACATTTGTCAGTTTTGACTTCAAAACGCCGACAACTCTACGATGCTTCTTCTCATCACCACTGGACCGCAAATGGAGCTGGACTTCAGTTCAACCATTTATTTGGATATGGTGTTCTTGATGCAAGCGACATTGTTGACATGGCTCAGTCTTGGAAACCGCTGCCAGAAAGATTGCACTGTGATGCTGGCAATGTGACAGGCAAGTGGTAAGTCAAGTTTTCTTTTATCATCTATCTACCCATGTTACAACCATGTTTAATAAACCAACTCAGCAATCTCCATGTTGGTCACACATGCTAGAAATAGCAGCTAAGTATTTTTTTTCATATCTTATAAATTTCCATCTTTGAAAAATGAAGCATATGTTTTGGTTTTGTGTTCTTGGATGTATAAAATGGCCACTCATAGAATCTCTTTAATCACAGTTCTGCTTTATAGGATTATATTTGTGATACGCAGGGCTCACTCCAATTATCCATCATAATAAAGGCTTGGTTGTGTGGTTCAGAAACTCATTTAGCAACCTTGTGGTCTCAGGTTCAGTCCCATTGTGCAGCACCTTAGCAAGCATTTTCTACTATAGCCCTAAGCAGACTAAAGGCTTAAGTAGATTTGGTAGATGGAAAGTGTGTGGAAGGCCATCATATATGTGTGTGTGTGTGCATGTGTGTGTGTATGTCTATATTTGTTCCTATCCCCTCACCACTTGTGTGTAAATATTCTTTTATTCTTTTACTTGTTTCAGTCATTTGACTGTGGCCATGCTAGATCACTGCCTTTAGTCAAGCAAATCGACCCCCTATTCTTTGTAAGCCTAGTACTTATTCTATCAGTCTTTTTCTGCTGAACCACTAAGTTACAGGAACGTAAACATACTAGCATCGGTTGTCAAGCGATGTTCGGCAGACAAACACAAACCATCCAACCCATGCCAGAATGGAAAGATGATGATGATGCACTTACACACATGTGTACATATGTGTGTGTGAGTGTGTATTTGTATAGGTGTGGCTGTGTGGTAAGATATTTGCTTCCCAACCACATGGTTCTGGGTTCAGTCCTGTTGTTTGGATCGTTGGGTAAGTGTCTTCTATAGCCTTTAGTCAACCAAAGCCTTGTGAGAGGATTTGGTAGATGGAAACTGAAAGAAGCCTGTTGTGTATATATCTGTGTGTGTCTGTGTTTCTTCCTTCATCACAGCTTGACAACTGATGTTAGTGTGCTTACATCCCTGTAACTTAGCAGTTTGGCAAAAGAGACTGATAGAAAAAAATACCAGCAAGACTGCAATAAAATGGCTGAAACAAGTAAAAGAATAAAAGAATATATATATATGCGTAATTTATGTAACTGAGTGAAGTGTAGTCGTGGCTGATACCAGTGCCACTCGACTGGCACCCATGCCTGTGGAACATAAAATGCACCATTTGAGCATGGCCGATGCCATCTGACTGGCATGTAATAGGCACCATTCTAGCATAGCCAATGCCAGTGCCACCTGTCTGGCTCTAGTGCCAGAGACACGTAAAAACACCCACTACACTAAGTGGCAGGATACTGTCAAAGAAGTGTGATTAGAGAGTGAGGAGTGGAAGTGAGTGGTGAAAACCTGGGTATATGTTATTTAGTTAGTTAATTTTTTGGCTCAAAAAGCAAAAAAGCAAGGCCATGTAGGGGGACATGGAGTTATGTACAGGGTGGTGTTCATGCAAAGAGTTCAGGCCACTTGAGGTCAAGGGAGACTTTGAACCGAGCAGGTCCGTCGCATCTTCACCATCTCGTCCGGCAGCTTATTCCACGGATCCGCACCCGGACGGAGAAAGCCCCTCTCCTTCGATTGAGATGAAATCTTCGCAGATACAGATTTTCGGAATGACCCACAAGCCGACGCTCTGGAGCAGGAGTGAAGAACAGCTCCTTTGGAGGTTACACTTTCCACTTATGTTGTGAGCAAGAATGAATCACCGCACGGCAGCAGCGTTTTTCTAGAGAATAAAGGTCGAGCGTCTTCAGCCTTTCCTCATAAGACAAATTCTTGAGACCATGAACCATGCAGGTAGCCAGCTTCTGGACTCTTTCTGGACTATATATAGTGTGTGTGGGGGGGGGACTACTGGATAGCAATGATGCAGAGAAACAGGGAGGTGAGGATAGGATTGGGGAGTGAGGGGTAAACAGAGTGCATGAAGGAGGAGATGTGAGGAAGAGAAGAGATGTAGTTTGGCTTGTTGTGGTAGAGTGTGTGTGAGAAGTTTTCTTGTTACATGTGGGCTAGCTTGGGGGGGGGGGGGGGGGCTAGCAGATAACAATGATATAGTGGTACAGGGCTAAGAGGACAGGAATGAGGAGTGGGAGGTAAGCACAGTGCATGAAGGAGGAAATGTGAGGAAGAGAAGAGGTATAGAGTGGTTTATACATCATCATCATCATCATCATTTAGCATCCGCTTTCCATGCTGGCATGGGTTGGACAGTGCAACTGGAGTCTGAGAAGCCAGAAGGCTGTACCAGGCCCAGTCTGGTCTGGCAATGTTTCTACGGCTGGATGCCCTTCCTAACGCCAACCACTCCATGAGTGTAGTGGGTGCTTTTTACGTGGCACCTGCACAGGTGCCAGACAAGTTATATATATATATATATAACTTGGGCGTTAGGAAGGGCATCCAGCCGTAGAAACACTGCCAGATTTGACTGGGCCTGATGAAGCCTTCTGGCTTCACAGACCCCAGTAGAACCGTCCAACCCATGCTAGCATGGAAAACGGACGCTAAATGATGATGATGATGATGATGATATATATATATATAGTATACACAAGGAGTTTGTATCAATTGATGTAATGTAATGGGTATGTATTGTGAGTGCTCTGTTTGGTTTACCACTAAAACTCTGGTTTGAACTGCAACTGAAAGTCTCATGCTGAGACGGCCTATCAGTAATGGCTAGAAGTGGTTTCTCCTTGAGCAGGCAGATATAGGTTAAAATTAAGATGACAAGGCAAAATATTTGGCATCAAAAGAAAAAAAAACCCATTTAATTTAGAGAATATAAACATAGAGAATCTCTTACAGCTGTTTCTAGGATAGCCAAGCATGTGGATCATCATATTGAGTAAGGAAATCGAAATCGAATTGAACCAGCCAGGATCCCTGGTCTGGTGGTACGTAAAAAGCGCTATCCGACTCATGGCCGATGCCAGCGCCGCCTCGACTGGCTTCCGTGCCGGTGGCACATAAAATACACCAATCCGACCGTGGCCGTTGCCAGCCTCGCCTGGCACCTGTGCAGGTGGCACGTAAAAAGCACCCACTACACTCACGGAGTGGTTGGCGTTAGAAAGGGCATCCAGCTGTAGAAACATTGCCAGATAAGACCGGAGCCTGGTGAGCCTTCTGGCTTCCCAGATCCCCGGTCGAACCATCCAACCCATGCTAGCATGGAAAACGGACGTTAAACGATGATGATGATGATTCCATAAGCTGAGTATTACATTATCAGAGAGATGTAAAAATGAAGAAATATCCCCAGTCGAAGATATTGGTAGATTCTACTTTGTCAAAATTGAGGGAAGGATCAGGGTAAGACAGGTATGCATTATGTAATTCCATGATCAAATGAATAGTACAGTTATGGGTAAGGTCTATTAACAGTTTCAAATGAGAATACTTGATGATAATTCATAGCAAGGAATAATGGAAATTACAAGTTCCAATTTTGAATATATGTATTTGTAACTTTATACATATGTGTATATTTACACACACATACACATATGTTCTCATATATTCACAGTCATACATGCACACACACATGTATTAACAATCCCTGTGAAAACGTATGAAAATAACACATTTTCATTTACACACACACATACACACTCTCTTGTAATCATGTTAAATATTACGGTTCCTTTTATGCATCTAGGATGCACTAAAGAAATATAAATCACTTCCACTACATAAATGGTACTTTATTTTATTGCCCTCCACCTCCAGGAGGATGAAAGACAAATCTAACCTCGGGATATTGCATAACCCTTTGACTTTGAAATCAATATTATGATTGGCAAATATGATAGGTTAATAATAGACATTGAGTGTTGTGTGATGTTAATGTCGATAATTTGCTTGCATCTATCAATTTATGTGTGTTTATATGATCTATAATTTCTTTCTCCCATAAACAATTCCTACATTTTCCTTTGTTTTTTGGATTTTATATATATATATATATATATATATATATATATTTATATATATATTTAGGGAGAAAGGGAGAGAGAGATAGGCATATATGTTCTTACATGCCACACACACACAGACAATAATAATTATTTTGATAACCCTGGAGCAGCAAGGTTGATGAGATCAAATTGAGATGAAACAATTGTAAATTGATGTATGAAAAAAGCTTGCACACTTCATTCTTCCTGTTTATAATTACATACGCTTATATACGTGTGTCTGTGTTTATATGCATGTGCTTGTGTGTAATATACATATATGTACCTATATAGTGTATATATTTTTTACATATTTACATTCATGCATACACACACATACATTCATATATATAAATGTATATAAAATTATAATTTAGGGTATCTAAGAATATACCACCCACTGGAAATAGCAGTCAAAACTTGACTCTTAAACCACATTAAATGATCTAGTTTACTTGTCTCTTTGTCTTCTCTCCTGTGCTGTGAACATTAATGTGGTTTAAGAGTCAAGTTTTGGCTGCTATTTCCAGCGTGGTGGTATCTCTTAGATACCCTAAATTATAATTTAAATAATTATTACCTTTGAAGGTAATAATCATGCTAGCCACCTGATAAGAACAATTTAAATATCGATCTTATCCTTACTTATATAATTGATAAAAGGTGTTTTTTTTTCTAATTTTATATATATATTTTGTGAAATTTGATTTAGTATTTCTAAATTGAATTTTTTCCCTGTAATTTGGAATAATATTCCCTCTATTATTATATTATTATTATTATTATTATTATTATATTATTATTATTATTATTATTATTATATATAAAATTAGAAAAAAACACCTTTTATCAATTCAAAATGAACAATTAAATTACACCATCTAGAAAATTACATATAATATATTGTTTTTCTACCAATTATATATATTTTTATTATTTTTTTGCAATTTACTTAATCATTGGTATTTCATTGTTATTTTAATTTTAATATTTCTATTATATGTAATTTTCTATTATATGTTTTGTTCATTTTGAATTGATAAAAGGTGTTTTTTTTCTAATTTTTTATATACATATAAATTTGAAATGTGAAATGTGAAATTTGATTTAGTATTTCTAAATTGAATTTTTTCCCTGTAAGTTAGGATTAATATTCCCTCAAATAATTATTTTATATATATATAATATATGTTTATAATGGTTTGTGTATTCCTAACAACACTGGAAACACCTCTTTCTATTTCCAGGGAGTTCCGTACCGGAGAACATCTTCAGTTGACCATTGATACTGATGCCTGCAAGGGAACTGGCAGTGAGATCAACTTTCTGGAGCATGTTCAAGCTGTTATTACCCTGAAGGCTTCATACCGTGGACATGTTGAGATGTTTCTGACTTCCCCGATGAACACAACGTAAGTAATATACAAACATACGTAGTGAAGGTGCATGGCTCAGTGGTTAGAGCATTGGGCTTGCAATCATGAGGTAGTGAGTTCAATTCCCAGACCAGGCTGTGTTGTGTTTTTGAGCAAGACACTTTATTTCACATTGCTCCAGTTCACTCATCTGTAGAAATGAGAATGAGTTGCAACATCACTGGTGCCAAGCCATATTAACCTTTGCCTTTCCCTTGGGTAACATCAGTGGTGTGGAGAAGGGAAGATGGCATGCATGGGTGACGAGCTGGCAGAAACGTTAGCACGCCAGGCGAAATGCCTAGCGGTATTTCGTCTGCCGCTGTGTTCTGAGTTCAAATTCCACTGAGGTCGACTTTGCCTTTCATCCTTTCGGGGTCGATAAATTAAGTACCAGTTACGCACTGGGGTCGATGTAATCGACTTAATGCCTATGTCTGTCCTTGTTTGTCCCCTCTATGTTTAGCCCCTTGTGGGCAATAAAGAAATGGGTATGCATGGGCGACTGCTGGTCTTCCACAAACAACCTTGCTTGGACTTGCATCTCGGAGAGTAACTTTCCAAATGCAATCCCATGGTCATTCATGATCGAAGGGGGCCTTTTACTCAGAGTAATCAAACCGAGACCTATATAGTTGCTCAGAAGTGTTTTAAACTACGTAGCCAACAGCTATGATTATGTGTGCATGTTAATAACCAAAGATAACAAGAGAAAAAGAAGAAAAACAGAAAATGCCATTTAGAAGTAAGCAACTTAGGAATTTAAGTAGAGTTAACAGATTTCAAGTAGTTTAGTTGTATCCTTCTTGATAACCACATCAATAAACAACTTAATTATATATATATATATATATGTGTGTGTGTGTATATATATATGTATGTATATATATATGTATGTATATATAATATATATGTATATATGATATATATGTATATGTATATAATATATATGTATATATAATATACATGTATATATAATATATATGTAGAATATATTATATGTAATATTAATATATATGTAATAATATATATATAATATATATGTATATATAATATATAATATATGTATAAGATATATATAATATATATGTATATATAATATATATATAATTTATATAATATATATAATATATATAATATATGGTATATAATATATATATATATATATACATATATATTATATATATATTAATATAATATATAATACATATATATAATATATATAATGATATATATGTACATATAATATATATTATATATATTATATATACTATATATATTATACATATATATATAACTCTTTAGATGTTTATATCTAACAGCCTTTCATTTACTGTTGCTTGGATAAAAAAAAAAAACATTTTTGCAAAGAATTAGTTAATGATAGAGGAAGGTTTCAATGAAGAGTAATGCCAGAGGACAGTAGCGATAGATAAAAAAAAGAAAAACATAACAAAAAAAAAAATAATGAAACCTGTCATCAGTGTAATAATGATATAAATTTTATCGTTGACAGTTGCTTTCTAATGTGACTGGCAAGCAAGCAGTTTATCATTAAAAAAAATAAAACTCTGTAAAATTTCTTCTTGTTATATTGAGGAAAATCTCTAAAGGAACTGCTTGGCATTGAGTAAAGCTTATAATGTATATAATTTATAGATTTTTTTTACTTTTTGATATTTCTGATGTAGCTTAAACACGCATTGGCTTAAAGTAGTTTCTGTAACAAATATAGTTTTATAGAAAGTTGATATGCTCTGATATAAAGATGTAATTTTTTTAGCTTTGAATTGTGATATTTTATCTTTTATCATTTGCTGGGGGCCTTGGGAAAATTTTAGTTCAATGAATCGGCCCCAGTATTTAAAAAAATTTTTTTTACTAACCATGGCATCTATTCTCTCAGTCTCTTTTGCTGAACTGCTAGGTTACAGTGGTGTAAGCACACCAGCACCAGCTGTCAAGTGGTGTGGGGGTACAAACTAAGACACACACATACACATGCATATATATATAATAATTATTATTTGAGGGAATAAAATCCAAACTTACAAGGAAAAAGAATTCAATTTAGAAATACTAAATCAAATTCCACACAATATAATATATATATAAAATATTAGAAAAGTTTAATTATATATATATATATATATAAACTTTTTTGGTTTTATATTGTCTAGTCACCTTGTTATTTCGTATATATATATATATATCTAGCTCTCTCTCTCTCTCATATATATATAATAATATATATACCAATTAAGGACTGAACACGAAAAGTGACAGTCAACATGCTAGATATAGACGTCAAATCGCCATTCACCACAAAGATTATGTTCTCTTGATCTGAGAACATAATCTTTTGTGGTGAATGGCGATTTGACGTCTTATCTAGCATGTTGACTGTCCACTTTTCGTGTTCAGTCCTTAATTGGTATATATAAATATTTTAATCTTCGGATTCTTTTTTAATATCTAGACCACTGGTCTTAATTGATAAATATCATTTTCTACCCTTAATTAATTTTATATATATATATAATATATATACATATAAGTAACAGTAATAATCCTGGATGGAATTTATAAATCTTTTAATTCATTGCTACGCACATTTCCACAAATTGCATGTTTCTTAGATCATAGACCGTATTCCTGGGATGATTACATTGCAGTCAATAGTATCCATGGACATTGGATAGATCAGGTTCATGGATTCATTTCTTTGGGTGAAATAGCATTAATGGATATTTAACTGAGGGTTGTTTATCAATTTTATACAAAACATACAACAGGATTCCATCTACCGAATTAACTCACAAGGCTTTGGTTGACTTGAAGCTGTATTAGAAGACACTTGCCCAAGGTGCCAAACAACGGGACTGAATTCAGAACGCTATGGTTGGGCAGCAAACTTCTTACCACACAGCCATGCTTGTGCCTTGTTTTAGAGAAGGTGTGGTGGTGGTGGTGGTGGTGGTGGTGGTGGTGGTGGTACAAAGCCAGTTCTGTGAGGATTATTTTTTTTAAAAATATATTTTTGTTGGGAAAGATGAAAATCAGATGCCAGTTACAGCCTATATTTTTTGTTCGTTTTACATCCATTTTTGCTATGCTGCATGGATTAGATGAGTATTTGTCTGAACCAATATAGTATTTTTACTATAAGGCAGTGAGCTGGCAGAAACGTTAGCACACAGGGCAAAATGCTTAGCAGTATTTCGTCTGTCTTTATGTTCTGAGTTCAAATTCTGCCAAGGTTGACTTTGCCTGTCATCCCTTCGGGGTTGATTAAATAAGTTCCAATTCCACACTGGGGTCAATGTAATTGACTTAATCCCTTTGTCCTTGTTTGTCCCCACTATATTTAGCCCCCCTGTAGGCAATAAAAAAATAAATATAGCATTTTGACATTTACATTTAACCTATTTTCCAAGTATAATTAGTTACAAATTTATTCCATTACTTTGAGAGCACAGGATTATTGGGTGTGAGATTCATCAGGAGTATAAATCCAACACTGCTAGATATTTTCTTACTTTTCTGCAGGTCCTTCCATGTGAGACGCAAAAATGATGCTTACATGAACATGTGAGCAGGCACACACATATGCACATATGTGTTTATACCTATTTGTGGCCTAGTGGTTGAGGTGTTTCACTTAAGATTTCAAGATCATGGTTCAATTCTCAGAGCATTAATGTATTATGTTCTTAAGAAAAACACTTCATTTCACTTTTGAAATGGGTGACTGTAATGGACTGGCACTTCTTTCAGGATACTGGAAGTCACTTCCATTTGGTATTCTCATCCAAAATATACCATATATATTTGTGAATATGTATACATATATATATATATATATATAGACATATACATACTTTAACATATACACATGCATACAAACTCATGTATGTTCACGTGCAATTCACACATATACACACTCATTCATATCTATTTGTGTACGTGTTTGTATGTCTGTATACATGCATTCATATATACAAAAATAAGTCCTGAGGTCGATTTGCTCAACCGAAGGCAGTGCTCCAGCATAGCTTCAGTCAAATGACTGAAACAAGTAAAAGAATAAAAGAACACACACACACACACACACACACACACACACATATATATAGGGTAAATGAGAGATGGAAGACATGAGGATTTTTATTAATCACTACAGCTCTTTTGATACATCTAACATTGATCCCTCATGGGTGGGATACTTAATGACTGATTCAGGAGTATCTGACGGTGCATATGTATGTATGTATGTATGTATGTATGTATGTATGTACGTACCTACGTACGTACTTGAAAATAGATACTTGGTGTTCAATTAAATAATAATATAAATATATATGCATATATGATACAGGATGTCTCCAACAGTGAACAACATGAAATACGAAAACAAATGAGCAATCACCCCATCCTCTCTAATTCCCTTTTCCTCCCTCTCAGCATTATCTGTCTCCCTCTCTCTCCCCTTTCTTTCTCCTTTTCTCTCTCATTGCTCACACGTGACCATCGTCCATCTTTCTTTTCCTCACATGACCATCTTTCTTTCCTGCACGGACGTTCTAGGGACAGTCTACTATCTCTCTCTTCTATCTTTTCTCTTTTCAAAAATAATATTTCTCTCAGCATTCGCTATTTTCTCCTTGTTCAGGTCTAACGACCCTCCATGTTTGTTTTCATTCGGTTTCCCTGTATGCCTCCACTGTCCTGTTTTTGTTCTTAACTTTGACCCTCCTCCACAAATGCAAAATTTTATTTTAGTATTTATGGGAGAGACTGTCTTCGAGGATTCATATTGTTGTTGATTGCTCGAAATGGGGAGTAGATAGACAGCCGACAACTGATAAAGGGTCGTTCTTTGTATTATTACTTCTCTTGTTTACCATTTTTCTCTCGTTATTTGCGTTTATTTAACTCATTTATTTTCGTATTTCATGTTGTTTACTGTTGGTGATGTCCTGTACCCATATATATATATATATATATATACACACACACACATATGTATAAACATACACTCACATATATATATATATATACACACACACATGCACGCACATATATATATATATATATATATATACATACATACATATGAACATGCATACACACACACACAAATATATATACATATGCACATACACTCATAAATATTATGTGTGTATGTCTATGTTCTACGATCTGGTGTTACGTTGCATTCTTTTATAGAAACAAACTTTAACTTATTGATGCATAGAATACAGATTTTGATAAAATAAAACTCAGAGTAAAACCCAAGGAATATCGACATCTGTTTCATGAGTTTCATTCTTTTCTATTCTCTTTCCTTTTTTCGTTTTTTTGCAGATCAATGATTCTCAGTCGCCGTCCGAGAGATGCAGATAACAAGAATGGGTTCAAACGTTGGCCTTTCATGACCACCCATACGTGGGCAGAGAATCCTCGTGGACGTTGGACCCTAACTGTGCGTCTCAATTCTGGCTGGTCAAGCAGAGTAGATATGGGAGTATTTAGTGAGTGGACTCTGATGCTTCACGGGACTAAAATATCGTCGTATACCCATCAACTGAACAACAGTAAGAACCATAAGTTGGATACTGTCAAACGTATGCACATGACAGGTTTTCAAAAGTAATCACGTTCCATTGCACTGGAAAATATTAGACATAAGAAAAGTAATAAAAAAAAGTGCATATACGAAAAAGAAAAATAAATAAAATAAAACAGCATAGATGAATTAAAAAAAAAGAAAAAAAAGTAAATCCTAAAATATATATTGCTGGTCAAACGAATGGGAGCCTCTTAACGGTCACAGAAAGTTATATCTATTTCCCTATACCCCTGCCCCATCACTGTCTACCAACTTATACATCACTTAATTTCACTATATTTCTTTCTTCCACCTATAAATCTAACCTATCTCTCTGATCATTCTATCTGCCTATCTTTCAGTCTAAATCTAAATATATATATATATATATATATCTATGTATATATATATATAAATAAATATTATCAATAAATTAATCTGTAGATACCTCTATTATAATATATATTGTATATGATATATATATGTTTGTATGTACACACATGTATATTATGCATATACATAAAAAAATATGTATATATATGTGCGTATATGCATACATATATATATACATATATATATATGCACATACATATGTGCATGCATATGTATATATGTATAGGCGTATATATATTTATATGAGTATGAAATCAAAATAATTATTTCTATATATATATGCACATATATTTTTATGTTAGTTTATCTGTTCCCATACATGCACTATGTTACTTGATGCATCAAATGTGTGTATATATATATATGTATGTATGTATATGTATATACACACACACACATGTGCATATATATATAGCAATACTCATATTCACACATGTATAAACACACATATATATATATATATATATATATATATATGTATATATGTATGCCTATATATACATGCCTATGTACACGTACACACACATATATGTATGTATATATATCCATGCGCATGCACACACACACACACACACACACACACACAGTACTCTCTGGCATCCCTTTTATTACTTTCAACCCATAATAGTTAATTCTACATTGCCTGTACTATGCATTTACCATGCAACTAAATTATACATACCTACCTACACACATCTATACATACTTTATATATATACACACATTCATACTCACACACACAGGTTTTAGCAGATTTATATTTTACAAGAAAGAGGCATTTAAAAAAGAACCTGTATCCAATAGTTTGAAAATTTTTCAATGCAAATAGCTCTTTGAATTAAAAATAGATTTCACTTCATGCAAATTAACATTAATTAGTATTTCCTTAATTCACTATTTAAATGTATTTCGTTCCATAGTATCATATATCCATATTCTAACTTCTTCTGTCAGGACATTATCAATTTTTGGCACACCACTTTTCAAGTATTAGTTTAACTTTTAACCTTTTTTTTTGTAAGGTACATGTATGTGTGCATGTATAAGAAACAGATGTGTGTGTGTGTGTGTGTGTGTGTGTATACACATATATATGTGTACTTATTATATTGAAATTTGTATGTATGAATGTTTACAAGTGTATGTATCCATATTATTATGTATACTATATGATACACATGACCATATAGGTGTGTGTGTGTGTGTGTGTGTATATATATATGTACACACACACATATACTAGCAATGATGATGATTATATATATATATGTATACATGTATATGTACTATTATTATTATTAAGGCAGTGAGCTGGCAGAATTGTTAACACAGGGGGCAAATTGCTTCACAACATTTCATCTGCCTTGATGTTCTGAGTCCAAATTCTGCCGAGGTTGACTTTGCCTTTCATCCTTTCAGGGTCGATAAAATAAGCACCAGTTGGACACTGGGGGTCGATATAATCAACCTACCCAACTCCCCAAATTTCGGGCCTTATGCCTATAGTGAAAGGATTATTATTATTATTATTATTATTATTATTATTATTATTAGTATGGTTATTATTAATCAAATACAGTATTATTCTCTTATGTCAGTCACTTTACCAAATAACTTTATAGAAGGGAAGAACAAATTGCCATTCTTCGCAGAGATTTGCTGGGGTTGTCTCAAACTTGATGTGAAATCATGTTGTATATTTGACTGATATGAAAATATATTGCATTTTCTTAATGGTAATGCTCCTAATTTCATTAACCAAAATATGAGTGCCTGTGTTTTACAATTTTGGATATTTAGAAATCTATATATATGTGTGTGTGTGTGTGTGTATATACATATATATATATAAACATATAGATATGCATACATGTATATATCATTGCGTGAGATTGTCTATGCATATGTGTGTATGTGTGTGTGTATAATATATATTATGATATACATATATATCATCATGATATATATATATATATAAATATAAATATATATGGCGTCATCATCATCATAAATACATATATTTATATATATATATATATATATATATATATATATATATATATATATACACACTCATATATGTTTACACACACGTGCATATATATATTGTGCTGATATATATGTTTGTGCATAGACAGGTTTATACATATATCTTATATATTTCTGTTGGATTTATTTCTTTAAATTTTTGTTGAGACATTGTTTCAAAGATCCAGTTTCTTTTCAATATAATCAAAAGGAGCAGCACTTGTTATGCAAAACTCCATGCTATGTGTATTTTTTTAACTATTCTAAAAGACCAGGAAATTCCTGAAATAAAAAGTTCCTTTAAATTTAGTACTAAATCTTTTACATATTTATTATAATTCACACACATATATATATATACACACACACATACATACATACATACATACATACACACATATATTGACACATCCAGTTTTCTTACAGATATTCTAAGAACTTATACCAAAACATTCCCTGTCCTGGTCCCAATATAATTTAAGTTAAAAATAGATTATGATAATCTTTAAAACTACATGACTTAACAAATGATTGATCTCAGAAATTAGTATAACTAGTTGCTGTAAATTATTAAAAAGCATATTTTTAGTAAAAGACGATAAAAACAAGAAGCAAGAGGCTAGGTTAAGTTTGACCTGCTAATAAAAATATATTTAAATATTAAAGATCATGAAGAAGACCAATATTTATTTTTTTCAAAAAAAGAAGCAAAATTGCATATTTCATTTACAACTTAGATGTTGAATTACTAAGACAAAGCCATCCAGTAATTAATGGCCATAGTGACTTAGATTAAATACATAGCTAAAGTGTGCATATTTTTTAAATTTTCTCCAGAGTATATAATGAACAGCACATATGCACACACACACAGACAGGCACATATATATATATATATGTATACATATAAAAATATATATATATTAATACATACATGTGTGTGGGTCTGTGTGTGTGTGTTTCTGTGTGCATGCGTGATGCAGAGATGTATATACCCCATATATTATTAAACTGTTTTGCAATGCTGGTAATATTCAATGGTTGTATATCTGAAATTCTGACCAAATCTTATGTCAATAAATAAATAAATAAAATAAAATAAAATATGAAATAAAATGAAATATCAAAATACAAAAATATGAATAGAAAAGAAAAATTCATTTCTCTCTGACCATCAGCAACATGCATGGATTTTGGTCTAGAAAGATATACTTCTTTTGCTTATGAATGAATGTCTATATGTGCATATATATATATGCATATGCACTAGTAGTAAAAAAAATCATCTTAATATAGTTAGATTTTAGGAAACTGCTTTTGACATGTATTTGCGCATGTAAATGTGTTTTTCATATGTATGCAACATAAATACACACATATATATATATTTATATATATATACGTGCACACCACCACAAACACCGGATATATATATATATTCATTCACACACCCACACACATACAAATACATTGATGTAAAACATTTGAACATACATTTACAAAAATATCTATATTTGCATGTATATATATATATATATATATATATAATATATATATATATATATATATATATATATATACACACACACACCATTCATATGCATCTGTATATGCACATATATTTATATATACTCATACATACACACTGTATATATGCATATATATATATTTATTAATGCATGCCTAGGTATTTATATAAATATATAAATACGTATCTAACAAGTGAACATCATTTATATACACACAAAGACTATTGGTACTCACTAGGATATTTAGACTTGAAAGAACAATCCCCTCCTATTGACACTTTTTGTATTAAAAGTGCAACATGCTACAAATAATATCAGCAGACTTCCAAGCAACAGAATCTGTTACTGAAAAGGTGATTTTATGCTGAAACAACGGTGTATGCTGAAACAGCTGTATAATGACATCATTTGGAACATGTTATACTTTTAACACAGAAATTATCCAAGGAGAAATTGTTTTTCATGATGGAATACTCAGAGTGAGCTCTCTTCCAATAAATGCCATAAATGATGAACACAGTGTTATCTTGATCTCTCGTATATACCAGTATATGAACTGATATATACACACACACACACACACACACACACATATATATATATACACACACACACATACACACACATATGCATATTTACACATACTATATCCATACACACATATATATGCATATATATATATGCATATATATATGTATAAATACATATATATATATATATGTTAGTTCTCTGCATATATATATACATATGTACATATACACATATATAAATACATGTCATATACATATATATATATATATATTTATATATATAAAAACCAGGTCTTTGTATGAATAAAGAAGACTGGTCATTGGTTTGTTTTGTTGAAAATTAAATATTCATTATATAATTCATATATAAAACACTAGCTCCCGATTATTTTCTTGAAGCATTTATTGTGGGGGGGGAAAAAAAAAAGAAGAAAAATTTTGAACTGTGAACTTTTCCCGGCGAAACTTTTAAATGGTATATATTAACAAAATGGACAAATTTTTTTCTTGAAAGACAAAACATTAAGATAAAAATCTACCTATTATATCTGAATTTTAAGATTGTACATGACAGTTATATATAAAATCTAATTTCTTATCTGAAGATAAAAATAAATGTGTTTTCATCCTACTATATTATAAACATATCTTAGATGACTAATTTTTGTGAAGACAGACCTTCATCACTATGGATATTATACACCCAGTCACAAACATGTACATAAAACCACACACAAACAGATATATACACATGTGATGAATGAAATTCTTAGTAAACTTTATTGCAGCTATCCACAAAAATATCCACTCACGTGTGTATGTTTCTATGTATGTAGATTTTATATATATCAAATATACATACTATACATACATACATACGTACATACATTCATATATATATGTGTGTGTGTGTATGTGCTTGTGTCTGTGTGAATGTATATGTGTATGCATTTATATACATATATATATATATATATGCATACATTCATACATATGTATGTATGTATGTATGTATTATATATATGAATATATACAGATACATGGCATTTATATATTATGTATATATGCATGTATTTATATATATGTATCTGTGTATATATATATGCATGTGTGTGTTTATATGTGTGTGTGTATGTATGTATATATATATATATATTATATATATATATATATATTACTGTAGTTGTTTGATGCTTTGCTTGAAATTCATAAGATATTTTTTACCCACATCATTTTTTTTTTAATGTATTTGGTGTAATCCTTATTGTGAATTGGGGTTGAAAAATTTGTATGCTTATGCCTTCATACATTATTTTCTAAACAAATACACAAGGCCAGAATTATTTTGATTTTTGTCTTTTATGCGAGGAATAGAAACTGTCAATTATATTATATTAAGTACTTGGTTTTTAGCACCTGTTGAAAGATGAAAGAGTAAAACCAAACCTTGTGTATATTAACATATAAAATAATTGTGGTACTAAGATTAAAATTCAAACCTTTGTCAATAGTAGTAGTATTAATAGTAAGTAATAATAATAATAATATTAGTAATAATAATAATTATTTTTATTTAATTCTCTTGGTCTTGTTTGCTCTGGTTGATTCTGTGAGAGTGGAGAGCAACTTGTTGTCAGAGATCTCACAGGGTCCCTTTCCGCAAATTATATGTTGTAGAAATTTGAATTGGCATGAGGGTAGAGCAGGCCCCCGCAAAAAAAACTGCTCTATTGGGAAGAGCTAGGATTTTAAGATTTGTGCTTGGATGTTGAGTGTCTTCCATGATAAGTTAACATCCAGGTTATTATCATTATTATTATTATTATTACCACCTTGTTTAAAAAAAGTGACTTCACTGGGGAATGTAGCAGGATGTTAGCTGTCCAACATCAGTGGACTAAGGTAACACTCTTCATTCAGAGTTTGGGAACTCTGTTGAAGATTTATGCAATTCCATGTGGCAGTTTTTTGTAGATTCTCTATCTCCACTTTTACTCCTATCTTTTCAATTCAATTTATGAGCTTCGTAATTATTATAATTGTAATAGATATAAAGATCATGATGATGGTAATTTCATAATACATGCATAAGGCCACTAATAATAATAATAATAATAATAATAATTTCTAATACAGACACTGGGCAGCAAATCTGATCAGAGAGGTTAGTTAATTAAATCACTACCAGTAATCCAACACTTTATTAAACCCCAATTTAGCCACAGCAAATAATACCAATGATAATAATAATAATAATAATAATATATAATAATAATAATAATAATCGTGATAATGATAATTATAATCTGGATATATTTAAAGATAAATATATAGTGATTTCCTTATGTATGCTATATA
>NW_021832578.1:45000-57500 GCF_006345805.1 Octopus sinensis | reverse complement strand
ATTTTCCTTCCATTCATTTTTCATTAAAATGTTTATCGTTACCTTCATTGCTCTTTTGTAGTAAAACTAAAGTTTAGGTTTCTGCTTGATTTTTCTTCTGTTTTCAAACCGATTCTCTAAGAAATGTCCATGTCATGTTCTATCACAGGTGTAAGCAATTAATATCAGGGTTCTCTCGATAGGTATGATAGTTACTATATAAAATCTGAGAACATCAGTAACAAATTTGAACTCCGAATTATAAATATATATATAATCTAAAAACTAAATGCCAAACTGGAAACTGACATAGAACAGAAAAACTACAAAAAAGAGTAGCTTATAATTTTAGAATAAGCGACAAATAAAGATCGACTGAGTTAAATATTTTCCAGGCGTTTACTTTTAGTTGAATGTATGTATGTTAATACGGATGTGTACTGATGCAGATAATTTTGCGCTATATATTAAGTTTAAAATAATGAATTCCATTCTCTCACGTTTCATTATCTTCCTTTTTCTTTAGTATTTGATGTCTATTTTCCTTTCATAAATTTGTTTCTGGGCGTTTTTGTACGCCTCAGCATCGTTATGAGATCTGCTATGAAGCACACAATAACTGAGATATTTTCACGTATGACTACAATGAATATATACCACTCGAAAACGCTAATACATGTATATTCCAGTAGTCTTATGGAATGGTTTTATGACTAATTAATATGAAACCTAAGATTTCTTTGTTAAGGAAACTGCAACAATATGGAGAAACAACTTAATCTGTGGTCTCACCACTGGTAGTAACATATTCAAAAGCATATACAAAACACATATACTAACTAATCACACATCAACATACAGACCCACATATAAATAAATGTCATGTGAACCCGAATTGATTGTCAACCGTTCATGTAATCTTTGTGCAAACATTCTTATATTCAAAGAGTCGATATAATCTAATACTCTATAAACCAATACATATATTAATTGAAGCATTCTTAGATCGTTGTAAAATGATAAAACAAAATGAAAGAACCCGATGCCTAATTCTATTTCGATAAGCACTTTAACTTATTTTATCAGAATCATTTCAATCTTGTGTTGTTTATTAACTAGTGTCCATTAGATATAGTTGAATATCATCCAGTATATTATATAAAAAATGCGACCACATCAAACAACGATATATTCGATCGCAATAGCAAAGAAATGAGATTCAAATCAAACGCCGTGTCATTCGCAGTGTGACTATGTTGGAAAATATGATTTGACCAGGAGTGCCACTAACGTCAAGCAGTCATGTTTCCAAACCCTGGGATTTAATTCCTTATTTATTTAGTTAATTGCTCATTGATAAGTGTTAGTGGAAGAGCAATACACTTCCAATGAATTTTTTGTATCATAAATTGGCCACCTTTATGTAGTTGTCTATTTTCTCTTCATCCATTTCAGAAGAGATTGAACAAATTTAGATAGGGACAAAAACGACAAAATGCCGATATGTGACATCTAGGATCATATCGAGTATCTCGACTCTTGTATTCAGATAAAAATTCTTGTAGATAGCTCGAGGTTGTAGACGTTCTCATCCTAATTCATCAAATATATTGTAAGCATTAAAATAGCAAGGCACTTCATAATGGTGGATATCATAACCAGCGGGTTCCATAAAAAAGACCTTACGTAATACCAACACTCATATGATGTGACTTTCAGTGAATAACTATGTTATTCTCCAATGCTTTCTCCACATAGAACGTACATCTTCATCTACATAGACTTATATACACATATAATAGAAGAAAAGCATTGGCACATATATATGCATACATGACTTTGCGCGTGTCAATATTTACATATCTGCAAAGAGGCGAGCTGGCAGAATCGTTAGCATGCAAGGTGAAATGCTTGGTGGTATTTTGTCCATTTTCATATTCTGAGTTCAAATTCCGCTGAGGTCGATTTCGCCTGTAGGGGTCAATAAAATAAATGCCTTTTGAATACTGGGCTCGGTGTTATCGACTTGAACATTACCAAGAGCTTACTGGCCCTTTGACAAAATTTGAAACCAGTATGTAAACAGGTGCCTCTGCAGTTCATCATTCTAGGAAAAATAACATATTTCTTTCATTGTAACGTGTTGTTTTTTATAAGAATTTCAAAGGCTTCGAATTGTATTCTATGTAATTTTGTGTCATGCAAAGTGTTCGTTTTGTAGAGATATCAAGATAGTTTGGCATGATTTTGAATGATTTTTCACATTTGATAGATTGGTGAAAGCATTTCAGCTCGGTAACATTAAGAAGCAATGCACTGGTTAGTATTTGACGTGTATGGAATAAGAATCGAATCGATTTATATTTCTCCTATATGATATACTATAACTTATTTGAAGAATAAGCTATTTCATTAACATGAAACAAAGCAATTTGCTTACGTATGAGATTCGATCTACGATTTCGGTTTGACCACAACATTTGATATTTCCTCGGCTGTTCCCACACATGCTGGTGCAGATATGTCTTTCGGTGTATCGACGATTGCTTAATGCGTCGTATTACTAAGCCACTATTGAATAACTTAATATTGTATGGAACACTGCGTGTTATAAGTAATTTCCAAGATTATTTAGTTCTCGGGAACGGACAGTATTGTTGTACGTCTGTCTGTGTATTTTGTTTTAATTCCTGTTGAGAGGTTAGTGCAAAGGATGAAACTGACAAGAAAAGTATTTTGACTTTTCAGAAAATTTTAATATATGTTACATAACTTCATTTCTCTGAAGTTTTCTGAAAAAGTGAAATGAAAATTGATGGCAATATGTTCATGATGTGTTTTCTCTAGACAATAATTTCCATTTAAAATGTGTAATTATACAAAATTACACGCGACATTTAGAGACAAGACAGCAATTAAATTGAATATCAACACCTGAATTAAATTTCACGTGAGTAATTGACTACTAAGGATGTCAAATCAGTGCTAGCACAAAAAAAAATCTATTTGTAAAATAAAACAACGCTATCAGAAAAGTTGTAACGCATTTTATAATTACAAAATATATTTCGCACATACATACAGCACACTTGTACATGAGAATGTATCTGCGTGATTATTTGAATGTTTTTTTTAAATTTTATTTCAGGTATTGTTATTGTAATTTGTAATGATTCACTTAAAAGATATTACAGCTAAACTAAATTGAAATTGAATATATTCCGTTTTGTTTTCCTTAATGTGAGACATTGATATGATTTCACACATATATAGTAATTGTACTAACATACTACATTACAAGTATCAGTAAATCGCATTAGGTACAAATCACTGGATTTGATTTAGTTTTTCGATATCATCTGATGATATTGGCTTCATTTTATACAGTATAAAATCAGTATCGTGCAGTAGATCTCATCTAAAACATACCTAATATTAAGCGTGTTTGATATTTCTTTACAGCTATCTTCCCTGTCTCTCTAATCATGGTCATTCTCCCAATATTTCCAAGGTAATGTTTTAAATTTATAGTACTAACTCCTTCCGGTTCCATTTTTAAAACAATCTCATATTTCTCGATATTACTATCTATATATTCCCCTTTCATCTAACTATTCTATTTCATGCTCGTCTTGTATATTTCTTACCCAATTGTGCAGGTAGGTGAGGAATAACATCCTCAAATGCAGATCACACTGCCATAATCTCCATGCTTAAGGTAAGAGCTAATGCATCGTTTGTGAAGATATGTAATTCCTGTTTTGTTTGTTTTCGTCTTCTATATACGTTCCTACACGTGTATCTAAATTTCTTCCAATCTCTCTCTCTCTCTCTCTCTGGTTTTGTTTTATCTGTCTAGATATGAATGTATGTGTGTGTATGTATATATATATATAATATATATATATATATATATATATATATTATATATATATATATATATATATCACCCTCTTGTACTGTCTTATATTCTTCCCCACCACTACAAACTCAATAACACTATAAAATGGTCAAACCTTTTCACATAGGAACTTAGTTCGATTTAAAAAAAAAACACTGGAATGGGAAAAAACCCTAATATATGACTAAGTTATATGATGTATAAAAACATGTAATATACAAACAAATATCTGTAAATATAAAACCATCTGAATTTCTGAATACCTCATTTCTTCTAATATATATATATATATATTATATATATATATATATATATCGTGTACATTTAAACAATAAGGAAAAGGTCACAATAGGACATCTAACCCGCAAGAAGGAGTAGTTAAAATCCAAAACACTATTACGGGTAATTTCGAAAGGGAATAAGAAAATTGACATTCACCAACTATTTCTTGTACCATGGTTTCAAGCTATAATAATTTGCTAGGCACAGGAATCACAGCGGGAGAGCCAAGATTAACATATAAATACGAGGCAATACAAAACATGCCACGTGCCTCCAAGCTATAATTTTTGAAAACCACCGCTCAAACTTTCCTGCTGATGATTCTATTATATATATATTATATATATAATATATATATATATTAACCAGCACACAGTCAACATAATACATGTAAAGCCTTCCTAATCTTTCGATGGCATCCAGTCGTGCATGTACTATAAGTTTTACTCGTATGTTTCATCATATTTTGGAAATTATTTATGCCATTTCTTTCGAGGAAATGATTCATGATGTATTGCTGAATAATCAACGCCGTTTTAGAACTCAAATTTATGATATACATAATCTATAATTTTCTCACGCTGACCGTGTATATATATATATATATATATATATATATATATACATATCTTCAATTATTTCATAGTAGAATATATGTGTGTGTGTTTGTCTTTGTTTGTGTGTATGTGTGCGCGCACGTGTATATTTTTGTGTGTTTTTGTGTACGTATTCGTGCGTTTTTGTGTGTGCATTTGCATGTGTCTGTTTCTGAGTGTTTGAGTGTTTGTGCATGTGAGTGAGTGTGTGTTGCATTTTCCCACTGCACAGCCTTTCTCCACACATGAATATTGCTGAGTATGTGTCATAGGTAGTTATATAAATTATAAATTCACATGAATCACATTATATGCGCATGCGTATTGCACATTAGTATATTAGCAGTTTTTTCCTGGCTTGCGATTTGTATGAAGTCAGATATTTTTTTCCCAAAATCTACTTGCATAATACATATGTAGGATGGAAAGATGACATTTCTTGACCGATATTTATACATTTCTCAATTGCAGGATGTGTGTTCTAAGGCATTCTAAATATTAATAATCCAACAGGCGTTTTTTAGAAATATACTTCTCGATGGCAACAGAGGGTTTAATTCTTAGATCAGTATCGAAAAAATCCTCTACAATCCGTGTGATGCCTATCCCATTCGGGAACCCTCCACAATTGTGAAAACGATTTTAAGGGAATCACTGTGGTGGGAAACAATGTAGGTTTAAGAAATTATAAAATACATCAATGAAATTTATTTAATACCTAAACAAATAGCAATAAATATATGAAAGTGATTTTCACTATAATAATGACTAAAATATCTGGGTTATATATGCATGTCTAAATTATATATATGGACACGAAAAAGATAATGGAATAGCAAAGCGGAGATGCTAAATAACAGAATGGCAGAGCAAAATTACTTGTTCATTGCAGTTCAGGAAGTCACTGTGGAAATATATCAGAATTTAGAAAGAAATATCTTCATATATATATATATATATATATATATATATATATATATATATATATATATATAATATATATATATATATTATTAGTGAATTGAAGAAATGAGTTGAACGAAGATTGAACAGAAATCGTTTTATTGCATTCTACACGTGTTTCGAAAGGCACAATTTACCAAATTCCGATTGAATAAGGAGACCATATTGTGTCTTTCTCTTCAGGAAGAAAGAGAAAATCCGTTGGAAAAAACAAAGACAGAACAGAGGCGTTCTGTTTTTGTTTCTGTTTCTGTTTTTGTTTTTTCCAACGGATTTCCTTTTTCTTCCTGAAGAGAAGACACAATATGGTCTCCTTATTCAATCGGAATTTAGTAAATTGTGCCTTTCGAAACACGTGTAGAATGCAATAAAACGATTTCTGTTCAATCTTCGTTCAACTCCATTTCTTCAATTCACTAATAATATTAAAATTCAATTATCCGAACCAACGCACGGTTGCAACACCATATGGCTGTACCTCCAATCGTGCTGTCTTCTGGTGTGATTTTTGCTACCAAGGTATCGGTTAAACTTTTGATTAATCTGCAACAAGATTATTCATCTTTCTATTTCACAATATATATATATATATTATATATATATATATATATATATATATATATATATATATATATATATATATATATATATATATATATATATATATATATATATATATATATATATATATATATATATATATATATATATGTATATATATAATAAATCTTTCACTGAGGAGGGATCCGGTTTCCAACAAACATACAAGACTCCATTTTTCAGATGTATTTATAACAGACAAACTGACATTTGGAACTTGAGAAAAGCCGTGCACATTTTTACTGCTCTACTCTCAGATTGCACTTGTAATGTACGAATTAGCCGGTCGATTTCCCTTTCTGAAAATCAGAGTTTATCCAAGTTCCCCTTTAAACATTTACTAACAAAACCTAGTGCTCCAGTAATTATTGGTATACATATGAATTCATTGTCTTGATATAGAAGCTGGATGTTTCGAAGCAGTTGTCCGTATATAACCACATTTTGTCTGATTTGAAAGAGATATTTATGTTTGAGCTGTTATTAATACAACAGAATTATCATTCATTCTACGACACGACCAAATTACAAGATTAATGCATATTAGAGATAAAATTGCCCTCTGGATTTGTAACATTCTAGGTAAGCTAAACCTTCACGTAATGAAAGGCTTGGAATTTTAGATTTCTTGAAACACCAATGACATAATAATAATAATAATAATAATAATAATAATAATAATAATAATAATAATAATAATTGTGTACAGTGCTCAGGTGCACTACAACTCATCTAAAGTGTATATATAATCAGGTGTAGTTTCGGCGGATTTCGGAAAGCATGAGGGCCTTAAAAGATGCAGTGTCATGGCAGTCAACAACTGACGCAGGCAGTTTATTCCATGCTTCAGCAACTCTGAGCGTGAAAAAATGTTTCCGAAAGTCATGGGAGCTGTATTGTTTTCTGACTTTGTAGGCATGTCCACGTGTGTTAGACACATGGAGATCAAAAAGGTGTTCAGTGTTGTTGTTGGTGAGGTGGTTGATAACTTTGTGGGTGTTTACCAAGTCCGTCGCCAAACGCCGGAGCTTCAGTGAATCCATGCCCAGGGAAACAAGGCGCTCAGAATATGGTAGGTGTCTGATGGAGGGTATGCGTTTGGTTGCACGTCTCTGGACAGATTCCAGGAGGTCAATGTTCTGTGCAAGATAGGGGTTCCATTGAACTAAACATCAGAATAGTGATACGAAATATATGTTAACATGTATTTCATTATTGAAATCCTTATGCAGTCTGGTTTCGGATGGTAAAGGCAAGCATTGATTGTACTTAAGCATGGACATCAATAATCTGAAATGTCCATATAAATTTATCTCCTTTACATAACGGACTAATTAAAAACTTTATCTATTGTCTTTAAATGAAGTAAAGCTATTTGGTACTATTCAGATGCAATTTTCCTGAGAATGAAATTTTCGGAATACTCTTATTAGGAATTGTTCAATTCAAGATGGAGGAAACTGTTAGATTGTGAATTGATTAGTTGTGGCAAAGATCAATTAAAGATCATTGTACATTAATCAAGCCTCGGGTAGTGAAACAGTTTCATTGAAATTCATATCGTATAAACTAACTCATAAATTTATATTAAAGGTATTATACAATTCACACTTTTATTCAATGTGTAATTCCTGCCATGTTTATGTATAACAAAAATATTTAAGGGTCTCGGTCGTTCGCAAAATTGTCAGCTGTTAAGCTAACCTATTATGCTGATGGGATATCTGAATATTAACGCGCATATAAAATTCTATGCAGAAGCTGGATTTAATTATACTTTGCATTAGTATTATAGCATTTATAGTAAACGAGACGATCTTGCTATCAAAAGTTCCGTAGTTTAATAAACACGAGTACTTAAGGCATCATGCTATGTGTACAACGATAGACATTTACGTGTTGCCAGCAATGGATGGGGTTGATATATGTATGGCATATTTGTTCGTGATTTCAAAGATGGTGTGCAGGTATTGGATTGTCTTTCTGTAAATAACCATTCTGTGAAGAACTTATATACAAAAACATTTTTGATATTTACATAAAATATCTTTATAAATGGAACTAAGAATATGGACTTCATTTGATGAGTCCATGTATGAATGTACACACGGGTTCCTTATCTGCCAGCTTTTAAAAAAATCATTTACAGTTTCACTCTTATTAAATATTACATGGTAAGGTAGACTGTGGATGAAAAACCTGAATTCAGTCAAGAGGGGATATGTTTTCTATAATTCATTGCGCAGGTGCAGCTTATGGATAAGAAGTTCATTTCTGAAATGTATTCTGCAGTAAACAATTCCTTTTTTCCAAGAAATATAAATCTGCAAGTTAAATAAGTTTCAGTTAATAGCTGTACATCATATATAGTAAATAAATTACTTGAAATTACATAGATACACATGAAGTTGAATTTCATATAGCGAGTTGTTAAGCTTAGAATCTACAAGATTGGCACTGTTTTTATTCCATGCTGTATATCATTACGTTTCATCGTACATATTGTCACGTAATGTGTTCCAGGATCAGTATATTTCGAACTTAAACATAGCCTCATAAAATATAAGATGCTGAACTACGAATACTCTTGTGTTTTCCTCTACAAAATACATGTTAATTTAATAATCTGACGCTCTCCATATCATCAAGCATAATAATTATCAATGATTCTCAAATTGGTACGTCAACCTTCAAATTTACCATTTACAATATATATATATATATATATATATATCGCATTTCTCATTCTGTAGTAATAAACCCAAATACAAGGTAATTCTTTCATCTGTTATGAACAATGACATGACATCTCTGAATTACTCGACTAATTACTGATACACACATTAAACCGACGTAAAGAAACGCAATTCCTTCCTGTCCAAACATTGCTTTATGTGACAAAATATTCCCTTCTGAAGTAACATTTAACTTTTTCGAATAGCACAACACTCTTAAAATATTTTATTACATAAAATATTCGGAAGGTAAATATTATAGCTCACGTTCTGTAGTTTTATGTGAAAGTGAAACGTACTTTACACTAACTGACCAAAGAGGTATTTTCACCTTTAACACTGAATGTATATTATAGATCCTGAAAAAAGATTCATAGATGTGATTAGTACAGACATCGTAAATAATGTTGATAAGCAAACAAATTTCAATGGTATATCAGTACGAAATCTGTCGTTAATTGGTTCAATGAAATAAACAATAACACTTAAACTTAGAGCAAATTCATTCGTCTTGGGTATTGTACATTTTTGTGATACTATCTCTAATATAATAGATCAATAAATACAGTAGCAGAAATGGAAAAATAAATCATATAAAAAATGATATAAATATTGGCATTAACAGACACGCCTGGAAATTTCTACATTCTCACAAATAAGTAGGAAAAACAATTTACCAATATATACTTTAAGAGTGGAGATATGTATGTTAATGTCTTTCATTATGCATCACAAAAATGATAACTAAAGTCTCCAAAATCTCTGTCAATTGTAGGGTCGTTTACTAAGAATACTGAATATCATTATCACAGTTCGCTATTGCATTGTCTCAACAAATGTTAGTTAATCCACACATTAGTTCACATAAGAAGTAAGTTTAAAATATAGTAGAATAACAATACTATATACAAATATATTCACAGGTCATACAAGTGTCAGTCGTATATATGACTTTTATCTCCTTTCTGTCAAAACTTTAGATGTAAAACTCTTCCCTGGTGAGGAAGACTAGTATTATCAATTACAATAACTATTTCGGACCTCCAAGCCCACAGAAACATCTCTCTATCTCTCTTCCCTATATATATAATATATATATATATATTATATATATATATATATATAATATATATATATATATAATATATATATATATATATATATACGCGAGAAAGAAGCAACAAGAATAGATAGGTTTTTAGTACAATCGTTTCATACAAGGACAGGCTTTATTAAAAGTTGCAAAAATTGCAGCATATAAACGTGTCCCGTACTCATCAGCTAAAATACATGTGAGTTCTCTAGACATCCTAGTGGTTGAGGCTATACTCATGAAGTAATGTAGATAATTAAGTAACATAAACAGATTTCCAAAGTTCATTAAAGTTCTTTAAAGATGATGTACAGTCTTATCACAGAATTTTTAAAAAAGTTTTAATAGCATCACAGAGAAGGTGACTTAATCCATAGTGTACATATGAATTTCCAGGGATATGAGGAGGGATTACATACTCATATCCCTGGAAATTCATATGTACACTATGGAGTAAGTCACCTTCTCTGTGATGCTATTAAAACTTTTTAAAATTCTGTGATAAGACTCTCTCTATCTTTTACTCTTTTACTTGTTTCAGTCATTTGACTGCGGCCATGCTGGAGCACCGCCTTTTTTAACCCCTGGACTTATTCTTTTGTAAGCCCAGTACTTATTCTATCGGTCTCTTTTGCCGAACCGCTAAGTGACGGGGACATAAACACACCAGCATCGGTTGTCAAGCAATGCTAGGGGGACAAACACAGACACACAAACACATACACACATATATATATATATACATATATACGACGGGCTTCTTTCAGTTTCCGTCTACCAAATCCACTCACAAGGCTTTGGTCGGCCCGAGGCTATAGTAGAAGACACTTGCCCAAGGCGCCACTGAACCCGGAACCATGTGGTTGGTAAACAAGCTACTTACCACACAGCCACTCCTACGCCTATGTACATCATCTTTAAAGAACTTTAATGAACTTTGGAAATCTGTTTATGTTACTTAATTATCTACATTACTTCATGAGTATAGCCTCAACCACTAGGATGTCTAGAGAACTCACATGTATTTTAGCTGATGAGTACGGGACACGTTTATATGCTGCAATTTTTGCAACTTTTAATAAAGCCTGTCCTTGTATGAAACGATTGTACTAAAAACCTATCCATTCCTGTTGCTTCTTTCTCGCTTATAATCACCCCACATTACTGTATTGTTAAAACCGTATAGTTTTTTTGGTGCATCTAAGTTAGGTACCATATTCAAGTAAATTCATTTAAATTAACTTGAATCTTTATTGCTTTTTATATATATATATATATATATATATATATATATATATATATATATATATATATATATATATATATATTATATATAATATATATATATATATATATATATACATATATATATATATATATATATATGTATATATATATATATATATACATGTATATATATATATAAAATGGGCGTCAGAAATTGAAATACTTGAACAGTTGAGTATCCTTTCTCTCGACAGCCTTATGGAAAGAAAAATCGTCATTGCCGAAACGAGGAAATGCAAAGTTGACATGTACATACATAGTATATATATATATATATATATATATATATATATATATATATATATATATAATATATATATATATAATATATATATATATATATATATAAATGTATATATGTATACAAGACGGGACTTTTTTAGTTTCCATCTACCACCTACTCTCGTAAATCTTTGATCCACCCAAGGCTATTGCAGAATATACCACACACACAAGACTTCACATAGAAATTTCATTCTGTTTTGCATTCACCGTGTTGAGTGCAGGAGCAAATTACGTGGTTAGAGCACAATATTCTTAATGAAACTGTTCTCGTTCTATCATTTACTTTGACTTGCAGACTATTAAAGAGCAATCGATTTTTATATATATCATGGAGCCATATTAAACATTTTCGAAAAAAATTAATGAACAATATTATCTGGTAACATTAGTGTTGTAAAAGTAAAATTGTAAACGAAATGGAAGTAAAAAAAAAGTAGTTAAATAAAATTGCCTAAATTTGCACGAATTCGTGCTTTGAATTATGACAATAATATTGCAAGGACAGTACAATATTTTACTATCAATTTTATATTTCACATCATTTAATCATAATTTTGTAGATTATTATATTTCTTACTCTTGCTATGTTTTCACTGATAATTCTGCATATACTCACTACCGTCTCCCACATTTATTCTAATTTTTATCTACAACCTTCTCCAACTCCTGAAATTCTCCCTCTTCTACACCCTACACCTCCTCATCCTCATTGCCATCTTCCACATTATCGTAAAAAGCAATTATTAGTAATAATCGAAATCTCTTCTGAGAGATTTGGA
>NW_021832578.1:40000-42500 GCF_006345805.1 Octopus sinensis | reverse complement strand
TTTTAAAATCTTAACGTATCATATACAATATAACTTTAATTATAGTATTCAATTTTCGTATCTTATACCGTTTTTCACTATTTATGAGGTGCTCCGCGCCGCACGCCGGAATGATATCTCATCACACTGTGTAGCTTTTGGGTGCTGCTTTTATGTCTAGCACTGAATAGCCTACCTCCTGTGCATGTAGAAACTGTTTAACCTTCGTCGGTAATGTACCTAGGAGAAAGAAATATCTAAAATAACACCTGAATCCTTCGATGTTCCCGTTGTTGTCAATTCTCATGTCACGTACGTACCTATATACATACGTACATGTATATAACTATATGTTGCTTAAAGCATTTGCATTTAAAATATCTGACAGCATGAAAAATTTTATGTATTCAGCTAACTTCAAAAATCAAAGTAGATAAATTAATATATAATGCAATTATTGAGTTAAAACTCTCAATGGATGGTAGAAAATTGATATAACGAAAGTGAATGTAAGAGAAAAAGAAGAGGGTACGAGAGAGTGTAGCTATCTTAAAAAAAAAGTGCTTCACTCATAAAGATAAATAAATATTAGTGTCTGGAATTTTGCTGATAAATGTTTTCATTCGCTTTACACCGTCACCAGAAGATATTTGCACTCACCTGTTCTCGTGCAAATACTATTTTTGTGCATGTGTCTCCATATTTTCAAATATACATAAATAATTGTTGTATATATAAATATTCACAAATAACAGTTATATATATATATATATACATTTGCAATGAACTTTATATAGATCAATTAAAAATTTGTGAATATATATATATATGTTAAATATATTTATCTTGCAATGCTTGTGAACTAACATAATTATTTGTATAGGACTATACATATTTTTGCAACTAATGCATAGTGCACCTTATCAAACACTTACACACAGTGGCCTAAGGCCAATAATGCAACTTCGTGTTTCCACATAAACAGCTGCACGTTGATAAACGAATATACTTTTCGTAAATATCAATCATAATTTCATTTAAATTCTGGGTGAGAGTATTTTAATTTCTATTCCGTTTGCTTTTCAAATTCCCGAAATAATTAAGTGAATTATTCAAGATTAAATTTCAGATTTAATACGAATATGTAAGGGAAATTGCACGTGAGGAATGTAAAGCAATAGAAAAAGTTGAATCTGTATTTCATTTCTGTATGTTTCCTTATGACAAAAAATTGATATGTGGAAGTTTGTGTGAATTTATTCAATTCTCTAAGGAGGTATTTCATGTTCCAGAAGTATTTGACTTGTGCATATGTACCTATCGTGAAACATCTCAAATCGTAACACTCATCCAGGAATATATTTAATTTCACAAGGTTTCAATCAAGTGGAAACATGCACGTACAAACACAGACAAACACATACCCATATATATAACTTAGAATAACTTAGAAAGGTTTTGGCCAGTATTGGCCCAGGTCATGTCTAACTTAATAGCACCACCTGGCGAAGTCTTTCAATTCAGGATTTGGGCACCGAGGCCCATTCGAGCAGAGAGT
Organism: Octopus sinensis; assembly: GCF_006345805.1. Classification (NCBI taxonomy): domain Eukaryota; kingdom Metazoa; phylum Mollusca; class Cephalopoda; order Octopoda; family Octopodidae; genus Octopus; species Octopus sinensis. The sequence continues at coordinate 40,963 of NW_021832578.1, read as the reverse complement.
TTTTGTTTGCGGAGTCATGTCCGGGTGTGGGTGGTTTGTCCGGGACTGTTTGAAGGAATCTGTCCAAAGACTTGTTGAATTTTGTGTGGTTAGTTTCTGTTTTGACGTGTCCTGGTGTAATGTTATATATGTTTATATGTATGTATGTATAAAATATGAATTAGAGATAAAACCACTATTATGCAACTCATACAAGGACAGATATAAACCAATACATAAATAACAAATAATATATATAATTAATATAAGCTCTCTTTATATATATCTATATATATACTTTTTTCTGCCATTATAAAATGAAGGATAAATATAATAAATATATTATAATATTAGTTACTATATTAAAATACAATATTACTTATTATATCATATTTATCATTCACTTTATAGTGTTTGAATATATATATATATAGATATATATATATATATATTCTAGCTCGCTCTGATACTGAGTTGAGTTGGTGCCTCCTAGTATCTCAAAATTCAATATATAATCATTTATGATTATAGTATTCTACGCTGAAGAGAAAAGAAGTTTCGGTAAGATAGAATTATTTAATATTTAATATTTAATTCTATGCTTCCTAAAAACTTGATTTCGAAACGTACGTCCGTAGATAACTTTAAAAATGTTTGATAGATTGCAGTTAATTCATTCTCTCTTACCTGTTTGTGTCAGCCTTCCAATTGCTGTTTTTACTGAGATCTCCCTTTTTAGTAGAAGAAATAGCTATAACCCTTTGACTGCTATTTCTAAATTCGGTATGTGGTAAGGCAATTCGTTGCTAAACCCTTATTGCTTAGTATTACTTAAATTTTCCTCGAATGAGGCTTTTACATGCCGAAGACTACTTGGTGTAATTGATAATTATTCCAAATTAATTAATTTCACCCTTCATTATTACGGATAACCATATTTTATCTCAGTAGATGACCACAGCATCTTGTTTTGGCTACACGCGG
>NW_021832578.1:0-35000 GCF_006345805.1 Octopus sinensis | reverse complement strand
GTAACTTTTTGAGTTGCACATTTCACATTGTTAGGACCGAAGCTTCTTACATTCTCCAGCTTTGTCTCTGTTCGTCTAATTCTTATATCCTCGAGTCTTTAGCTGAGGTGTCTCAGTTCCTCTGTCATATCACCTCTTTATTATTATTATTATTATTATTATTATTATTATTATTATTATTATTATTATTATTATTATTATTATTATTATTCTCATCAGTAAGAAGTAGCGTTCGACGAATTTGTTGATATTATCCTTCCTAATATAGGTCGTTATGATATTCTGTATATAACTATAAAACAAATTTTGTGGATGTAAATGTTTCAATATTGTTCAACACGATTATTATTAATACTAATAGATACGCAAAAATATTTTACCGTCCAGCAAAATGTATGAGTAACTACCCATTGGAAGACTTCACACAATGCTTAACAACAGACTATCGTCACAGATGAAAGATTCAGGTCATGGCGGTTAGCCTCCAACTGGAACTTCACTGAGTGCTAATACGGTATCTGCCCGGATAATATATATTGTCTGTGTGTGGATTTTGTCTAGTAATGTATTCGTTTTTTTCTTCTTCTACTCTTGGCACAAGGCCCGATAATTTGGGGGAGGGTGTCAGTCGATTAGATCGATCCCAGTACGCGAATGGTAGTAAATTTATCGACCCCAAAACGATGAAAGGCAAAGTCGACCTGGCCTGAATTTGAGTCTAGCTGTCAATTCTGTCTAGGTAAGATCATCGTAAGAAAACTTAATTAATTTCATTAAACGTATCTAAGAAAGATCGTGACTTCAACTGGCAACACCGTCTGAAATTTAACAAGATTCTCTGAAGAGTGGATTTGCAATAAGGTCAACATGATGATAGCGTTTCACTGATTCCGCTTTACAGCATTCCCTGTCTAACGGATGGGCTGAATTTCAAAACTCTCTGGATTTGTACACTTTCTCTACCAGGTGTAAACGGTGAAGACAAAAAAACGCTTGAATTCTCACATTTCGAGATGACTTGAATAAAATAAACAACACGTGGATTCGAAGGACAAATTTAGCAGCAGACCGGACCACTTGACAAGGGTAGAGCAAATTAAAGCTACAGTTAAATGTTTATGTGTTTATGTGTGTGAATTCACACATGCTGTTTTTAAAAGGAAAATTGACAGCTAAGCTAGAGCACCACCTGCTTCACTATGTGTCATCGACAACAACTCGTTATGAGATCAATAAATCAAAATACCTTGGCCGAGTTGCATTTGTTTATACCTTCTATTTCCCTATTATGTTTGGTAAGCGGAAGGAACCAATGGCTGAATAAAATATCGAGATATCCTCGAATGTATCCTCTTTCGCTATTTCTTCCAATTTCCGTGCAGATTTACGGTCAAGATATTGCAATAAGTCTAGAACTTAGAACTTAGTTTTGGCAGCCATAACACAGAACCCTTAGCGCAGCCGGTTTTCTTTAACTAAGAGTCCAATTTGACCGTTACTATCCACCTATCTTACAAATATATAGTAGCGTTAGTACAGCAATATGGTGAAGTGCTTGCTGTTCAGATTTGCTAGGAAGAGCACAAACGTGGTGTTGAAAACTTAGACTCACTGCAGAATGACCTGACCTTAATGAAACATGACATTTATTGAAGTTAAAAAAAGTGATTTTAAAATCTCAAACGCAGGATAATGCGAATAGTATAGCCTGAACAAGTTAAGATACACATATTTTGCAGAAAGTGAGACTCGAACTCACAACTCAGCGATTACGCGTCGCGGTGCTCTGAACCATTAAGCTAAACCGTCCACACCATAAATCCTTCCACAAATTTAAGATGTATAGAAATCTCGCTTTACGAGACGCTATTATACGTTAAATTCAAATTATGATGAACGTAAAGAAACATATCAAGTTTGATTTAGAAGCGTTGAGATGTCTTAGAAAGTGAAAGAAGTGATTTTAAATTCTGAAACGCAGGATAATGCTAAGAATATAACCTACTCCTATTTTGTAGAAAAAAAGTTCTGAGACTCGAACTCACACTGCCTTGATTACGCGTCGCGGTGCTCTGAACCATTAAGCTCCGGCTGCCAACGTTTTTTTTTTTCTGCAAAATAGGTGTAGCTTATCCTGTGCAGGCTATATTATTAGCAGTATCCTGCGTTCCAGAATTTGAAATCACTTCTTTAACTTTCTAAGACATCTGAACGCTTCTAAATCAAACCACGTTTGTTTGTTTACCTCATCTTAAAGCATATATGGTTTGTTTTGGAACAAATTAATCCCAGAAACAATTAAGCCGGTTTTACTTGACGAATTCTCGAAGTCCCTAAAGCAACGAGTAGAGGTCAGTTCCTAGACGTGTTAATATACCAACTTTGGGCCAGCGACGTATTAAGTACTGAAACTTCACTTGAATAAATATGTTCTATTATTCCGTCCAACTACTGTACATACATGTCTATGTATATATATATATATTATTATATATATATATATAATATATATATACATAATTGGTGAATTGAAGAAATGGAGCTGAACGCAGATTGAACAGAAATCGTTTTATTTCATTCTACACGTGTTTCGAAGGCACAAATTACCAAAATCCGATTGAATAATGGGACCATATTGTGTCTTTCTCTTCAGGAAGAAAAAAGGAAATCCGTTGGAAAAACAAAAACAGAACAGAGGCGGAGCAAAAAACAAATCGAACTGTGCTCCTAAGAGCCCATGGCGAAACTGTTATATATAAATATGTTTTTTAAAAATATTCTTTTATTTCATACAACTTATTTAAGCTTTTTCCTTACAAAATATATTTTGTTCTTAAAATTAAAGTAAAATTGTGATAACTTCATTAACGTTTACAACATATGACGTTTTGTGTCATAGGGATAAGTGGTAATAATGACCTGGAATCATTAATTTTACATTAATTATGGCAGTCAAAATAGAATAATGGGATCGAAACTGCAACTCAAAAATTTACGACCCATTCGAAATTTTTTAGTGAAAGATAACTTGGACAGTTATAAATTAGCTCGATGTGTATATATGTGCATAATTGTGTAAGAAAAAAAACACCTTCATATATAGATACATCACTTTTAAAAATAGAACAATACAAGTTAAGTTTATAGGAGGAATGAAACACATTCATACTACTATTCATATATATATATTATTATATATATATACTTATATTTATATACGCTAAATTATACATATGTAGAGAATAAATTATTCATTGATATTTAAAGATTTATATGATAAAATGAATTGTAGATAGGTATGCTGACAGAAAGTCAGAAAGATAAATTCACCAGGCAGCTACAGCGATAGATAGAGCGATGGGTAGACACGATCTGTCAGCATACTTGTCTACCTGTGTGAAGTTGTGTACGCGTTAGACTGTATGTGTGAATTCAACTTCCCGTGTGTCTATGCATTTCTAGATATTTTTTTTTCTATCTATACGTATATGTTTTTTTCCTGCCATTATAGTGTATATTTTATATTTAAAAACTACAATTCCTAAGTGCTTTCTAAAATTGCTGTATTGAAACTAATGGAATACATAATTTCATTTACATAATAAACAATGCTTTCTAAATTTTACCGGAACAAAATATCGTTATGGAGGTGATAATATGATAATATATATATATATATACCCCTGTGCGTTTGAGTGCGTGTCTACGTGTGTGGGTGTATGTAGGTGTGTGCTTGTGCTTATACATTTCTTGCGTTAAATATTTTCCACCTTATATACTTTCTATTTTTATTCTCGCTTTATTTATGTTATTGCTTTCGAAACCACTCACGAAATAATATTTTTGTAAGTATTTGAATTGTTTCTCGGTATGTAACGGCCACAATAATTTATGCGGTACGATGAAGAATCATATGTGTATTTTCAAGAGAATTAATATACGTTTTTATTTTTACAAGATACCTGTATGTGCAATAAATAATATAACCTTTTCGAACATTTTGTACGCATATCTAGAGTTTATATCTCATGTCAGCGAGAGAATAATACAATAGTTTGAATTACATAAGTGCCATATAGGTAAGTTAAACGAAGCAATAGAAAATCCAGTTAAACTTTGCGTTATAAGATGTAATTTATGTTTCATATGCTTTTCGTTGTTTTAGTTGGTTTCGGTTCTCTAAATATTTATATCGTGATATTATTTACGTGATTTGATACAATTTACTAATACATCTCCATCTACATGCATTCAGGCATAAACGTACAGCATACATATATTGGCGTACACACACACACGTAGATATACACACATACACATATACACATATACATATATAGATATATACATATATATTCAAAGATATATAAATATATATATATATATACATATATATATATACATATATATATATATATATATATACATATATATATAGAGAGAGAGGCAGACAGACAGACAGACATACGGACGAACAGTGTTCATATAAAATAACTCATAATACATTATACATTACATCCAAAAAGTTGCAATATCAGCAAAACCAGTAATACTTACTCAGCAGCGAGAATCAATGACGAATACTATTTTCTATTTGATAGAACACGAAATCCGAGACGCATTCGACAACTTTATATTTGTTGATATCGCATTCATATAAAGGGACTGTAGGTATGTTCTAATATATAAGACAATATGCTACATAATAAAAGAAACTGAAAGCAATGCCAAACTGAAGAAAATTACGCAAATATGATGAATAGGCGTATGAATGACAATATTAAACTACTTTGCAACTCACGTATAATGCATACATATAAATTTGACATGGGCGATTCTTTCTTGTCTTGGGATTCACGGTCAAACGGCTGGGTGGAATTGCGCGAAAAATTATATAGATGTGTAGAATTATGCGGTGGTGAGTCTGGGGTTTGTATGTTTCTCATAGCTCCCATGGTTGCCGAGATAATCTACTATAATACTCTTGTGTTTATGAATGAGAAAGGAAAGGGTAATAGATGAATAAGGAAAGAAGGGGTGATGTCATACCTGGTAGTGCGATGATGAAGATTGTTCGCTGAACAAATTAATCAAACAGCGTTTCAAATCTGTGTGAATATAAAAAAGATGTATGTAAAAGGGTGGTATGTGAATGTGTGTGTGAGCGTATATGTGCTTCTATGTATGTACGTGCGTGTGCGCTCAATGGAAGTGGTATGGTTCATCTTTCTTCGCTTACTATTTGGATTTATTTTTTGATTTGGTTCAATCTTGTTGGTTTTTCTTTTTTGTTGGTCAGTTTTTTTTAGCGTTTAGACAGAAAAAAGTCCTTCTAAATTGTTTTTTTAACGTAAGTGCACCCAAACACGACGAAGAATTACACAGAGCAGGTTTTACAGCCTCATCATCCAAACCGACTGGGTGCCGCCGGGCTTAGCTGCTAGTAGTCTATGAATGTATGATTGATTCAAATGCAGATTCACAAGTATTTCTTAAATAAACATAAAGCATCCGACCGTGTAACGCTTCATACTTCGGCCATTAATGAACTTGTGTCGCTTTTCTAATTTTGATTGATGATAACATTGAAATATTTAGCTCTTCCTTCATTCAAATCATTGGACATGGAGGTATATATAGCTCTGTTAACTCGAATATACAACTCAAGGAATGCATTCCAACTCAGTCTAGTGTTGCAGCGATGCTTACTGAACATGGGACCTGATTATAGAAAAAAAGATTTTGGAAAACGTGAGTGTGATATAATGGATATCCAGCGGTTTGTTGGAGTTTCTTGAATTTGGGATCTCCTATAGAAGCAATCGTTTGCTTCTGTAACAGTGAATAATCATTCACGATGTTTAAGTTACCAGTTGTTTTAAAGTAAATTACTGCCGGGTACATAATGCGTAGCTAGTGTATTAATAACAAGTAGTAGAAAACTAATTTATCACCATATAAGCTAGTGAATGCATAGACACTCTATATGGGCGATGAGCATAACAGAGAATTCCAAAGAGAATAATACACAATGAGTCCGAAATTCACTGAGATCCAAATGATTTTCCACTCTTTTCTGTTCGATAAATGATATAAAATCTGAATAGTACCGTCAATTATTTTCACTCATGCACTTTCTTAGTTTCTTGCTTGCATTCTTTCTCTTAACCTATCATCTTTCTATTTTGACAACTATATGTTGATTCATCCTGTCACTTACATTACAAGATTCTATGGGTGAAGTATTGACGGTTGTTTGTACAGTTTGGTCATGATGAGGAGATCACCAGTTCAAATGACTGAATGCATATCAATGTATTGAGAAAAAAAGCAGTACACATGTCAAGTCATACTGATTTTTAAACTATCGTACGTTTTCACAAATTGGGACATATTATATATATATATATATATATATATATATATATATATATATATATATATATTTATATATGTATGTATACAGATATGTATATATACATGTATATATATATTTCTCTTTCTCCCCCCTCTCTCTCTCTCTTTATCATTGTATTTTATTCATTTAGTTTTACATGTTTACACTGTTGTCCTCTTCAAAGTAATAAAACAATATATCGGGTGCAGACGCGTTTTCCAATGCCGGATCTCTTATAAAGCGATGCATTTTAACGTTTCCGTTGTTTTTCCCTTCACCTTTTCAACGTCTACAAGTTCCGTAGCACCAACCTTTGTCGACGGTGATGATATTCGAAAGAATTTCCTGATAAATTTCCAGCTCTCCTTTCCGTTCATGCCACGATTTCAGCTGCTTTCGATCTTCCGTCAGCAATCAAGGACACATTCTGATGCAACTCCTTTCATTCGCAATCCATTGCACAAAATCCGTTGACAGGAGCTCCAGCTCACGTTAGTCATTTCAACATCTACCTCATTGTTTCAGCGATAGCCCTTCAAAATCATTCCATGTAATTTCATTACGTTTTCTTTCCTTCGTGTGGTTGACGGCCGTCCAGAACGAGGTTCGTATTCAATAAATAATTGGCCATTTCCAAAGCGAGAACACCACCCGGAAACTTGTGTTCTACTCAGGGCAACATGTTTGTAATCTGTTAAAAGCATAGCAACTATTTCAGCCACTGTTTTCGCTAGCAGACAACAGAATTTCACATGGAGGTACTCGTTTCCTTCTTTTCAGCCGTCACTAAAATCGAAAAACAAAGGAGAAGGACTGCTACCCAACGATCTACCATGTGGCAGTAATACCAAACGCGATGATATTGGTCGGCATACTTATGACTGAGAGTTACATGAAGTGGGTTCTAGCGGTGGAAGCCATCATTACAATGGGTTTTTCTCCAGAGCGGACGTTCTCATTTACATTTGGGTAATCCCTCGTGCACCCACAGACATAGGCACACACAATGTTTTAGTATTTCTCTTCCTTAGTAGCGGGTCAAATACAATAATTTCATAAATGTAATCTTATCGAATTACAAATCAGTTGTATTAATATCTTAACTATGAACCTTTGATGATTAGCAAATTAACGGAGACGAACATCCTGGGTCGTTACACAGTCAGCCAAAAACTTTAGAACACCAAACAGAATCATTCCAAAATCATTCAGATACAATGAAATGATATATCAGTTTCGGATCTCTTATCTTTTGGATTTTAATTAATCTAACATCGCTTCTCCATTCCATATTTCAGAGAACTGAAACAAGTTTAGCAGTCCACGACAAGTATTACTGACTCTCTAACTCCATCTCTCCAGAATTGCATCGGCCTTCAGTAAGGAATTAGTTGAAATCACAAAATGTTATGCACCTGATTAAATTTGGACCCATCTGTAGTAGATTACACAACTAAAATAAATATAAATACAATAACTATTTATTTTGTGTCTGTTTAGCGTCTGTATAATATTTTCGTTTCACTTAAAATGATTCTAAAACACATCAAACTTGTCTTAGTTTATTCATTCTATTTTTTATTTTACTGATATTGTGCCATATAAGTTTCATACTTTTACAGTAGAAAGCACAGACAGACTCTTCAATGTTCCACTCAAGTTGTTAACATTATTATACACTTCAACATAATCACTTCCCAATATCACGTAAATCTATCTAGCCAACCAAAAGAAATGATAAAATAAAATGATTGCTCTCAAATATTTGCATTTAATTTTATTGTTTTTCTTAGTTATTTCTCGCATTATTTCTTTCATTCAGCTGTATTTAAAGAATGTGATAAATTTACATATATCGTTTTTGCACTTAATTTAGTTCACTTCATCGGGTAATCAATCATAGCTAAACATTGAAGGAGTGATAAAAAAGTGAAATTAAAGAAATAAAGACTTTTTATTCGCTTGCCGTTTAAATGGATGTTTTACTGTCTTTTCCTTGATTGGTGATATTGCAACTAGCGTGAAGACTACTCCGATACAATTTTTCACAGTTTGTTTTATTTCATTTCTATTTAATTACGGAGATTCTTGGGATTGATAGTCAATGTTTCACTGATGTTCGTGTGTTGTATTTGTTATAGCTTATCCTTTGTTGTGTTTTTGCTAGTCCTGCCGCATACATTGCCATTTGTTCTGCTTTCTTTTACAGCCTGTAAGCTTTGAAGGTATTATTGTCACATAATTTTTGCATCCTATTGGCAGGTATTGGTTATGTTGTGAGTAATGAATCGTGATTTATTTTCCTATTGTGTTTTGATTGTGTTTTGAAGTTAATTGCATTGTCTCAATCAGTATGACTTTTTTGTATATTTTCGTGTTTCTTTTGAAGTGGTTTCCTTCATTGCTCGTTATGTATTTCGCTTTCTTTCCTTCTCCTTTATAACAAGCAAAGCTATAAATCAAATTCTGGAATGTCTTAGAAGAGTAGCCAAATTTTCTACTCCACTTACAAAAATATTAAATAATATATTATGTTGCTTATATATAACGTAAAGAAATATATATTGTCCATGTAAATCTATATTACGAAATATAGAGAAATGTGTTTTTTTATTTGAAACATTTCTATTGATATAATATATATTACGCGAGAGAAAAGAGCACAAATCGACTCCGTCTATTCTCCCTACAAACAAACCTATCCAAATATTCGATGATGAATTTCTGTTGAATTCACTATATACATATGAATGTGTAATTCTATTATAGTAATATATATGTGTGTGTGTATGTGTGTGTCTATGCGTATATATATATGATGTTATGTACGTTTATTTTAAGCAATGAAGATTGTTACGTGTGAAGGATATTGACATCCAATAAAGAAATTTGTTGTTTTACAATCTCTTTACGGTCAGGATAGATTGTTGGCGATTACCACTATTTTTGAAGGGGCTGTATTTCCTAATATACAAACATGTAGGCAGCTTGCGTACCGCTATGTATTTTAAACCTGGAGAATCAAAATATAATTAGTTCACAAGAATTAATTAGCATAAACAGTTGCCACTAATGGGGAAATATTAATTTTGTATTATTTTCTAGTCTAGGCACAAGACCCAACATTTGGGAGAAGGAGGGGGCTGTCGATAAGATCGGCCCCCAATACGCAATCGGTACTTAATTTATCGAACACGAAAGGATGAAAGGCAAAGTCTACCTCGGTGGAATTTGAACACAGAACGCAAAGACAGACAAAATACCTATTTCTTTACTACCCACAAGGAGCTAAACGCAGAGGGGACAAACAAGGACAGACACACGGATTAAGTCGATTACATCGACCCCAGTGTGTAATTGGTGCTTATCTAATCGAACCCGAAAGGATGAAAGGCAAAGTAGACCTCGGCGGAATTTGAACTCATAAAGTAAAGATAGACAAAATACCGCTAAGTGTTTTGCCTGGCGTGCTAACGTTTCTACCAGATTGCCGCCTTATCCTAATTATGTATTATCAAAATACTATATTAGGTAAATTGAAATCCATACCAAAACTACAGTATAAACCTAAATTATACAAGTAAAATATCACTGGTAAACCTGTAATAGTAAGGCTAACGTATAATTCTCACGGAACGTGGTATATTAACTGATACACGTACTAAGTGAATAAGATAAATGTAAAATGAGAATAACATTATAACAAAGCAAAATCAATAAAAAAGAACAATAAAAATGAAAGTGAATATGGAAGCATAAAGAAAGCCATGGAGGAAAAATAAAATAGTTATCTTCTCATCGTAATATACAGCGAGAAAACTAGAGTAAGAGAAATCTGTAATTGGAGCCAATAATGATATTGGCAATTACTTTAAATGTGTTGTGTCTGGGCAGAGTAATTTTCGTTTTGTGCCTTGTAATATAACACACTCACCGGTAAAATTTCCACTTTTTTCTTAGTTTTCAATATGCGTACTTTTTCAATAGTTTTGACACAGCAGAATATGCTTCAACACACGATCTCATATAAAGAATCTTGCAAACCAAAAACGAAATTTAAATATGTTGTTATTTCTAAACTTTTGTGTTGAGTAGGTGCACAGTTGTTATATAATTCTCAAATGATTAATTTACAAAGAAATTATCTCTATTTTTCAAAAAATATATCATAGCGCTAGCTCGTGTCTTTCATTAAGGATATTATACTCCGCTCTAATTATTAATAATGACTTCTAGGCAAACTACACAATGTGTTCCCCCTAAATTGTAAATTTCTTTACTGCTCAGTATTCACCATTCAGTATCATAATCTTATTACGTGAGTTATCTTCCAGATCCCGAACAAGCATTTCGAGATTGGAAATAGGCTGCGCAACAGCTTATAAAATAGAAAATAGCTTTATCTGTAACAACTGAGTATAAACTTAGTTCTTCGAAAGGCATTCTTCATCTAACGGCTACTTATTAGGGGCCATTCACTATAATATTATGACAAGCAGATAACCATTTTATTTTCCACATATTGCCTTCCTTGTAGTTCTAGTTTCATTTTATTTTTATTAATTACGATTTTCAATGAGTGACTTTATTATTGATTTTTTAAAAATCTTCTTCACATTTATCATGTCTCATTAACTCTGGACACAGTGTAAGAATAATATATTTGCCAACCTTACTCTCGTAATTTAGATATACATTCTAGTTTGAGGCTTATAGTTACTTTACCTGTTCCAGGTAAGGCAGAGTCTTTAGTTACTAGTTTTTTGTACTATTTATGTAAACTATTTACACTTACAAGATTTGCTTGAAATTAAATACCTTTTGATTTATTTCTTCAGAGAATACCAGATAAGCCACATATAGCTGCATACATCTCACTCAAGAAGGAGTCCCTATTGGAATGGACAATTACACAACAAATCCAGACTGAAAAAAAGGATCTAGTTAATCCTATCATGTGGTGCCCTTATGTTACAGATAGCCTGGTCCAACAATCTTTAGTCCAACATATCTAGTATATGTAGGCGTATGTGTATGGGTGTGTGCATGCTCGTGTGTGTATGTGTGTGAGTATTTGGGGATTTCGATCACTCCTTTCCGACGAAGAGTTTTGTTCGAAACGTCTAACTTATTCTTTTAACCGAGGGTCAAGATGTCATCCACATTACTTGTGCAAGAAACCTTGCTGTCCGTTGATTTTATTAATGCTGTATTTTAATTGACATTTCTTTGTTCTAAATTTACTATTAATATATATTTATATATGTGTGAAGGGTTTGTGTTGGTGTGTGTGTATGTATATGTATAAATATGCATATTTATTCATATATATATATATAATATATATATATATATATAATATACATATACATACGCATGAATATATATATATATATATATATATATATATATATATACATCCTTACCCACACACACATCTAAATATAACAGTAAGCGAATTATAATTCATTCAACATTTCAATTTTGAAGTAAGAGGTAGATTGTTTATTTATATGTGTTATGATTCTAAAGGTAGGCATGGTTCTGAAATGGCTTAAGTTACATTGAGGCAAGCGTGAAGTTACTAAAATACGAAGAAGCTTGTGTAATTGAGAAATATTTATGAATACAGGATTAACATTTGTACAAATATACACATATAGATAAAGATTCACTTTTATACATATAAATATGTATATATGTCTTTGTGTGTGTATATGTGTGTGTACATATACTCACACACACACACCATTATATATATACATATATATATATATATATATATATATATATATATATATATATATATATATATACACGTATATACCTGTTTGTGTACTTGTGCGTGATTTTGTGCATGTATGCCAGGTCACTAATGGCAAGCCTATACCTATTCACCTGCTGAATACTACAAACTTACATGAGCGGACAGACACTCACAAAACCAGAAACACACGTTTGTACAAAATCCACCACCAAGATAAACATAAATATGTGCAAATGTTTGAAGAGTTGGTTGCACAACAAATATACTTGATAAAGAAATCATTAAAGTGTTTTGTGATGTCCACATTTGCTGAAAATAGCGCAATTTCCTGTGTAGAAAGGCCAGCTTAAAATCGTGCATAATGAATGCTATTACCGAATTGCAAAATGCTCTTTCTAACGCAGGCCTTATTTAGTGTAAGGACTTTGAAAGATTATATCTTATTTACATAAGCGCTCACAATTTTCAGTCGATGATAAATTTTATGCCTGACAAGTGTGTAAAATGTATATTGATATATACAATTTTAGTATGCTTCACACATTTTAGAAGTGAGAGGAAGGAAGTCCAGTTATGATAAAATTGTTTTGATGTCAATGCGATTTAGTATCCAAATCTAAAACCTGCCTAAATTATTAGTCCATCGAAATTATCAGCTAGACGATATCTTCGTTATGACATCCTGGTTACATTCTATATCAGCTTTCTTTTCTTTTTTCTCATTTTCCGCTCCCAATATTGTTGCAGAGAACTCCATAACAAACTTCAAATACGACCCTGACGCAGGAGTTACCCTGGAATCATAGTACAGAAATATATGCAAACATTCGGGAAAGAATATAAAGATTGGGATTGCGAAATGAAAACACGCTTAAACTTGAGAAAAGAGGCGACAACAAACAGAACGTGAACGATACACTAATTATGTACAACCAAAATAATTTTCGGACACAATCTTTAATGATACAATATATATCTAACGTAAAATTCTCACTGCAAAAGCACAATGTTCTACACACGTTGAAATAGAGAAAAACAACGATGAAGACTACATTACATACGCTGGTAGAGTAAACACGGAATGCGAAAAGTTTACGCTGGATTAATTAACACCAGACACGTTCAAATGCCTGAGTTTACAGGACGCAGAAGTTAAACCCAGAATTCTCACAAAGTTGGAACAAAACCAGGATGTGTCATAAAATTGTGAAAGGCGAGTGGAAGAAATTGAACGTAAAGATTGTTTCGAAGTAAAGCAAGATCGAATTAATTAGACTAGAGATAAAGTAGTTCCGAAAAAAAAATCAGGAAATAAGTCAATGTTTCGCATGGTGTAATATCGTTGTGGAAATATAGGACATATTAAGACGTACTGGAGAATGGAGATGACACAACGTGAGATAGAAGGAAAAAGAATAAATGTGCTCGGAAGAAATTGGTAATATAACGATGATGAATTTTGCGTAGGTGAAAATCAGAAATACATCACTTAGTCTGAAAATAGACAGTGTAGGTATTATCAGTGTTATAAAAGAAAAAGAAAATGGAAATATGTCCGTAATCCGAAATTAATTAAATTGAAGAAAGTAGCACATGGGGTGCTACTTTCAGTGAATTTGTATCTAAGGTAATATTTCCTGATCAAACGGCACAGACGCATGCGTTACAAAGTTCACTTAATTTGTTCGGCAGGGAGTGAATGGAATTATTCAAAGTATGGAATACGTGTTTTGTGTGAAACATTCGTTGGTTCGTTCGAACGTTTGAATGCGCTTGAAAGACCGAAAGAAAAAGATTGCCTGCATGTAAGCCAAACCGAAATAAAAAATTGCCCACGAAAAAAGAAAATATCGTTTAAAAGTACATGTGCCGTGGTCGAGATTACACATCGTTTTTGCTGGTTGATGAAAAGGTTCTTACGGCTTAGTGATAATTGATAGGTTTTCGAAATAGCTAGCAACTGGTTAATGTAAAAAACCGACCTCCTCAAACTTGATAAAACGTTGCACGAACATTTTGCAAGATTTGGTATCCCATACAAGATATTTTCTGCCAATGGATTGCAAATTGTGTAACGAGTATTTCAAAAGTTTTGTGAATTGTTCGCGGCAGAACATAAAGCTACAGTGCCATACCACCTCAGATCTAATGGACAGCTAAACACTTTCACTATACCTTTAAAAGTGCCCTTAGCAAATTGAAAAAGGAACTGATGAATTAGGTAGCTCTGCAATTTTTAAAGATATACGGTATGACACCAAATCCAAATACATCAGGCAGTTCACCAGTGGACCTAATGATTGCAAAGAAAGTAAAATGTATCCGGCAAGACAAGAAAGTGTGTCAGGGAGGAAATAACAATATTCTTTAAAGTTGGTGAAAAGGTGTATATGAGGGCATACAGATATTGAAAGCAGATTTGGGAAGATGACGTAATTATCAAATGCTTAAGTAGAATGATGTTATGGGAAAACGTAGGAAAGACATAGAAAAGAGACACAGGAACCAACTGAAAATGCGATTCGTGAAAAGCGAACCGGAGAATTTGAAGGAAAACAATGTAATGGTTGCAGAATATATGCGATGGATGAAAGCCACTGCAGGTCATTGAACCCAGGTGTACAAGTGAGAAGAAACAAAACATACAGAGGTCCTGAGAATAGATGCCATGCAAAAAAAATATTATAGTTTTAGGGGAAAAAGTTAAAAAAGAGATGTGGCGGCGGATAAAAGAAATACTGCTAAATAAGATGACACATCCAAAGAAAAACATAAAGGTGAGATCTGGGGAATCAATAATAACTGTATATACCTCCCACGTGGCGTATGGAATAACTTAGATAGTATAAGTAAAGAGAAGTACGTAAAGTACCGGAGTACGTAGTAGGCGGTCAGGGATGGTTGAATCTTTGTGGATTACTAAGTGTACCCTGTATGGAAGTGGACGTAATAACAATCTAATATTGTAAGGATTATAACAATTTCCTTTCTCTTGCAGTAAATATTTACTCCTGCAAATACATCTTCTCATTCACCTATTCCCTTTTATGAGGAGTACCACGATCATCCTCATACGATTTGGCGCATCAGAAGCAAATCATGGATAAGGCATTTGGTGATCTTTGACGGTCTAACGTAGAGTTGTCATTGTTTTGATTGTGGCAAGTGTTCCAAATCATCAACACTTCTTCGTACATCATAAATATCATCATATTCATCTTTACCTTAACAATTGTCTGTAATCATGATCATTAACATCATCATCATCATCAAAATCATCACCGAAATCACCATGATGATCAACATCATGTTCCCTCCCATCTGGCTGTACGTCAACAACGTCATAGAGCGCATCATTCTAATAAGTATTTATCTTATCTTTGACAACATATTAGTTAATATTCATGAACGCCATTTCAGTTGTATTCATTGATGTCAATTTTTTCACAATAGCTAAAAAATCAGAAATAATGCAAGCCACATTTTCATATAGGAATAACGTTTCAGTTTTACCATACAAAGCACAAAAATGTGTTGGCAAATTTTATATATATTTCTCAAAACACATACATGTATACATATCAAAGAAAAAATGAAAACTATTAAATAGTGCAATGCAATCGTGCTGCTTCTCAGCAAAACAAATCATCGTCACGTCTAAGTATAAATAGGATATTGATATTACAATGCACTAATATTTACTGGAAATATCACTCGATAATATACGATGCTTTAGTAAAGCTTCACTTATATATATATATATATATATATATATATGGGAGAATTCACACAAAAAAGACGAAGACAGGTGGTGTGGACAACAAACAGATGTATTGCTATAACGCTTGGGAAGTGAATATGTTTTTAACGTTTCGAGCCTACGCTCTTCAACAGAAAGGAACATACAAATAAACAAGGAGAGAAAATAAAGAACGTGTAGTGGCTAGCGATCTATCGTGGCGAATGCCGCACAGAAGGGTCACACAGGAGAGCTCGGGAGAATGGGAGATAATAAATCAATGAGCCTCCCACAAGCATTTTTGCCAGTATATATATATATATATATATATATATAATATATATATATATATATTATATATATATATATATATATATATACACTGGCTGAAATGCTTGCATGTGGCGAATATCAAAATATTACATCTTACCAGTAGAATGAATATTTAAGAAATGTACGAGTCAGATGTCGATTACTTAGGTCTTAGATTGCAAACTATCACAAAGTACGTTAGTTAATCTAAACTTCATTAGTTCTCATTGACTACATCCACCTAGACAAAATTTCAAATATCGCTACATCAATACTAGGGGAAAAGTAACACTAGTGGTATGTATAAGCAAATGAGGACAACATGGATAATGCTAAAAAACTATTTTAGCATTCTCTACCTTGTTTTATTTTCATGATATATATATATATATATATTATATATATATATATATATATATATATAAGAAGAGTAACGTGTAATACATCACCCAACATAAATTGTCGCCTTACATACCAAATGTTAATTCTCTATTGTATCTGACTTCAATAAATTTTGATTTTAGTTGAGCAGAAACAAGGACGTTTTTGATGCCTGATCGATGCAAATCAATACTGATACCACTTTGATTTGGCTAACTTATAATCATTCAAACAGATGATTAATCCAGAGAGATTTCTGGCTAGAACGTAGTGCAATCTAACAAAGCATTATGAGTCAAAGTTTCATAAACTTTATATTGTAGGTCGCAATTATTTTATTTCAAAATTAGTATCGTAGAAAAGGAATTCGTCAACAGTTTTAATGAAGTTTGCGCATTACATCCCAATACACAGGCAAGTAACACACATATAAAAAATAGATAAATAAATGAGAAAAAAATTGATAAGACAGTGAGTCGCCGGCTGATACTCGTTGACGCTACACGGAAGAAAGAAGACATGCACCCAACACCAGATTTGAAGTTGCCTCCGAAAGGGGAGGGACTGCCACATCAAAATTGTAGCGGAGAAGGGGACGAAACCGGACGTGATTCCTCTTGATGATGTCTTGAGCTAACTGGATCTTATAAAGGAGCTGTTGTGTTAAAAGAACACGAAACACGGTTGAAATTCCTCCTAGTGAGATTTCTGTTGACAATAAGCTTTATTTATCGATAAGGTTTTGAATAATTTCTTTTATAAACATATAATAAGGAATTTACAAGAAGGTGTGCACATTGATTTATATCTCTCATTGAACTTAACCGGTATATAATTTCTGCCTCAAAAAGGATACAGTGGGCGGAAAATAGATATCAGCGGAATTTCAACTCAGAGAGAAATAAAAAATAACGATTGAGTCGTCAATTTGTTAGAGGTTTGGGTTTCCCTATTTTGAAATACAAGATTTTGATACTTTCATATTTGACACATTATGTCTTCAATACGATACTTCGTATTACTGTGACTTTTCGAAAACCTTGGAGTCGTTTTAACTTGCTTGCTCCAAAGCTTCTGAGAGAATAAATGCAACGTTTGTAAAACTATCCTGGGTTATATGCATCGATTAAAAATATTGAAAATATGTGTCCCACCATGGTCGCAGAGTAATGTCAGGTGAATGTTGGCGATGAGAACTAATCAAATCGACGGATTCCTTTTGTACGTAACTCGGCAGATACAAAGAAAATTATTTCAAGTGTGGTGCAAACCAACCAGACTCGAGTTTCTGTGGAATTGATTCTATTATTTAATACAAAAACTAGTAACTCAGGCTGTAACATGTTTATCTCAGATAAAAACTAGAAACACTTAATGACTTGGATTGTATTTGGTATATTGAAGAAATATACACCCAGCCTGCAATTAATGGTATCACATTCAAAATAACAATGTTTAAAATGTATTATAATTAATTTGGAAATACGCAGCATTGTAAAACCATGTGAGCCTATGTTCGAACAAACAATGTTATATAAAAATAAATAGACAAAATTATTAAATAAAAGGTGTGTGTAATTGTAATGTCACTAAGTCTGATTAAATTATACGTTCAGACGTTAGTTGGAAATGAACTCAATTTGTGTAACTAGCAGAAAAGTCGTTGGTTTTAGATGCGTATTATTAGAAAGTTACCTAACAGTTCTGTTATGAGATCAACATATGACACACAAACACACACATACAGTCATACACTCATACACATATATATGTACAACGATATTTTTTAATGTGTGCACTTATATATACGCCCCGATTGATTTATGACACCCAAGACTTCTACAACCAGAATTTGTCATTTTCCTGACCACCATGTTTGGTCCGTAACTACTATATATCCCTTATCCTTATATTCTTTTACACATTTTATTATTTTTTATTTTTATTTTTATCAATTTATACCTTTATATTCATTTATATTCTTTATATTTTTTATATCTCTTTATATCTCTTTATATCTTTATACTCTACATTTTTATATTTTTCTATACTTACACTTTTTATATATTTTTTATCCTTCGTCCTGAATTCTCGCCCCTCCATCTTTATCTCTATTTGCTCTTATTACCAGGTTCCCTCACGTCTGTCTGTATTTATATATTTATATATGTATATATTTATTTATTAATTTATTTATATTACTTCAACATCCAAACTTCCTCATTCTACATTGAGAGAAGAACCAGATGGACGCTTCATTTTTATGCTGTTGCCGCATTACGTCGTACGCGAATGAGGGGATTTGCATCCCCAACGAAGAACTTTTGATGTAATACATGTCCTTGAAGAAGTAGTTGTGCGCGGCTGAAGAAGGCCACGGACGCACCTTATGCATTGTTATAAATCCGTCTAATAAAGGCCCGAAACATATATATCGCTGAATCCTTGACATCATGTTTTTATTTTGATTAATATATATATATATATATATATATATTATATATATATATATATATATATATATATATATATGTATATATATATATATAGGGAGAATTCACAAAGAAAACAAAAGACGTAGACATGTGGTGTAGACAACAAACAGATGTATTAGTGTAACGCTGGGAAGTGAAACTGTCTTTAACTTTTCGAGCCTATGCTCTTCCACAGAAAATAACACAGAAAAAAAGGAGAGAAAATAAAGAATGTGCAATGGCTAGCGATCTATCATGGCGAATGGGGCAGTTGCAGCTGGAGATAATGGGGTGGCCAAACTCGTTAAGTTTGTGGATTTAGGTGACGAAGAAATTTGTGGAGTTGCGAGGGGTAAGGACAATGACCTTGGAGGCGGCCGGGGGAGACTGGAGGAGGAGATAAGTTCATGGATAGTGGAGCACGCAGTCTGTTGGCAGCTGGGCGTGGCGTCAGAGGGCAGAGGGCAGGAGAAGGATGTGTCTTCAAGTTCGCGGAGAGTTTCGGGCTTGTAGATGTCTAAGCGCCACACCATCAAGGCTGCACCCTTGTCATATATATATGTATATATCTTTAACCTTTCACTTACCCTGACTTGAGACTGTGACCATGGTGGGACACGGCATTTCAAAATCTTTAGTCAAATGTATCGAGCCTTGGGTAGTTATACAATCTTTGCACATATTCTCTCGGCAAATTTTGAAGAAGTTATAGTCATGTTAAATCAATAACACCAGCTTTCAAGCATTAAAGTAGGGACCAATTGCTATAGGAGAAGGCACTAACACGATGTCTCAAGTGGCGTGACGAAACGCTCAAACATGTGATTGGGAAGCCGCTTTCTTACCTCACAGACACGCCTGCTCCTATATATATGTGTGTGTTTGTGTGTGTGATTGTTTGTGTATGTGTGTGTTTGTGTTTTTTGTGTGCATGTGTGCGTGCGCGTTGGTTTGCAGGTATATATGTGTATATACCAGTGGACATAGGTAGCATGGAAATCAATTCTCTGAAGTATTAAATATGCTGAACAATTGTGTATAATCACATCAACAGCCATATTCTTGTGCGAGCATTTATTTTTGTCTGTGTCGGCATATGAGAAAATGTGCAAGATACGCCATAGGATTTGTAACAAAGACCTTACGAAATACTGTAAAAATCTTGAATGCTCTTTCCAATCAATCCACAGATGGCAAACGATAAAGCTAGGATTTTGGTCCAGTTATTATAGCCAAACACCGATCATACTGTAATTGTTAATATCTTAGCATTTTAAATAATAACAACGATCTACCTCAAATATATTTTTCCATACAGAAAACTCAGATCTGCGGACGATGCTTCCAGAAATGTATATCGAAATCACTATGAAATTCCCATTCATGCCATTTGTCATTTTGGAATGAAGTCTTGTTTTTATACAAATTGAGCAATACAGAATTCAGCCGGAAAACTATTTCTGAAATATCAAATTTGCATTAGTCAGAAATTGAGAAAAATATCTATTTCTAGGAGGCCACATGTGTGGCAGATGGATTCGGCTCTTTCTCATATTCCCACCGACAATCATATTTCAGTCTTAGACTATTTATACGAATCCACCACCAGTCCTGTCCCTTTGATCCCCGAAATTGTAATTCCATCGATTACTGTGTTAGGTGCTTTTGTGAAAAACATATCTGAGCTACAGAATTGGTAGCTTACACCAACGATGTGTTCGAAGATATTTCGAGGGTCAGAGTAAGGAATGCATGCGCAAAGGTTACGGAGCCGTTTTAAAATTATTTTTGAGGCCAAGAAGGACTAATTTAAATCAGATATTTTCTCCGAGGTATAATCTAACTTATTTCATTTTTTAAGACTACGTTTTAGGCTGCATTTCAGTTTCTTTTTTGTATTCCTTTTTCTGCATACTCTCATATTTAGACCTTAAATTATGTATTCTTCATAAGGCGGCCTGCTGACACAATCGTTAGCACACCGGGCGAAAAGCTTTACGTTCTGAGTTCAAATTCCGCCGAAGTCGGCTTAGTCTTTCATCCTGACGGAGTCGATACATTAAGTACCAGTTGCCTACTGAAATCTCATGAAAGTGTCACGAAGATGCAAAGTCAACTGAACAGATATGGGATAGTGCTATTTTCTATTAGGAAAAATGATTGGAAAAAATATTATTATATATAGTATGGATAATCTAATCTGATCACGCTATTTATTAGCATTATCATGCGTTTAAGAATAAAAATTATATTTCTGTATCTTTCAATACATCTCGACGCATCTAAAACCAATTTTGTTTGTTTACACTCATTGTAAGTTAAATTCAACGTTAGAGTCTTACGAAGCTAAATTGATAAGTTCTAAAATTGCAGAACAATTTGTTAGTGGGTAGTTTAACTTAATGGTAAATCACTTGACGTGTAATCACAGAGATGTGAGTTCGAGTCCCATAACTGTCCGATAACGTATTTTACTGCAATGTATGGATAATTTATCCAGATCACGCTGCTTATTAGCATTATCACGTGTGTTAGAATAAACAATTTATTTCTGTATCTTTTATTATATAAAATTCTTATAACGCAAACCAGACAATTTGTACTAGGTATATTCAATCAGCACGGTGTGCATATGCTATGAAATAAATTACACTGATGAAAGAAGGTTAGAAAAATGCGAGAGCAAAGATTGTCAGGTGCACTTTATATGACCAAAGACTAAGATCAACGAGAGAAAAAATTCTGCCTAAAGTACACAAAATAATTAATTAGTAATTTCGACAGAATAGCTTTTTCATAATTAAATGCAACTTAAATATAGACAATTTCTATGCAGGAATCTTTATTATTTTATGCTTGTGCTGTTTCGTTCTGTCTTTGCTGACCTCTCACTTTCAATAACAAAGGTTCTATTTCGTTCGCTCTAATTAAAACATATCAAAGTTGCACTAATTTAACAGTGTTGCAAATAGTCTATTAATCATTTCATGTAACGTAATAAATAAACATTTCTTTCGACATGTATAGCGTTAGTCATAGGATATCATAGGAGAGCAGAATATGATCTTCTTTACATCGATTCGGTATGAATACGGCTAGTTGTTGGCAGCGTCTGCTCCCAATGGCTGGAACAGAACAGCTGAGGTGTATCGTATTGAATAGTTTGCCAGGGAAGACCTCTCGTTGGTTTCTGCAGAAAGATCTTCGCACTTCCGTTACAAGAAATGGAGAGCGTTGCCCCGGGTCCAGTTATGTATGGGAATCGCTCTGACACCCATACAAGAGACAAAAGAAGGTGCAGGCTTATAGACGATATCGGGTGACCAATTCTAGCAATTACTCAGCGTACCTATTCACTTAGGTCACCAATGAGTTAAATGACTCATATGCTCTCTCTCTTACTCTTCTGTCTCTCCTTATATACATGCGTTTATATATGTGTATATGTGTGCATATATATATATATATATACACGTATAAATATATATATATATATAAGTAGATATATATATATATATATATAATATATATATATATTATATATATATATATAATATATATATATTTGAATAATGAGAGAGATGGAGTAATATCAATTTAATTAACATCAATTTAAAACCTGTAGCCTAGCATACAAAAATCAGAGAAAAGTTTAATACATGTGTATATCCAAAGGCAAGACCACAAGGTAGTCGGCAGTATGCTAGAAATAGATCACCAACGATCAAACTACAAAGAATGTTTCTCTAGAGGAAAGTTCAGCGGACACCAGAACAATTAGGCGGGCAAGACGGATGAAAACATATATATATGATCAAGTAACGTCAAAATTTACGTCGTCTCCATATATAAGTACACCAGATTTTGAGACATTTTCTGCTGTGATATCCCCACGGGAAGCTGCCTTAGATAGGACCTACAAATGGGTCTCTTCTAACCCGCAGGTGCCTATTCGAATGGGAGTAAAGCCCTGGCTGGATATTATTCTTGTGGCAATCTGCAGTAATACCGCGGCAATTTTAGGAGCAGTCGGAGAGAATATGATCCAATACTAATTCGCATCATGTACCACGTTTTGCCGTCAAAACGACTTCCATACTTAACTGAGCCGGAGGTAACTCCCACTACTTTGGGAAACGGATGTGCAAAAAACACGTCTGCAGCAACCAATGAGGATTCATACCGAGCAAACTATTCAAAGCGATACACCTCAGCTGGTTTCTTCCCGTCATTGGGAGCAGGCACTGCCAACAATTAGCCGGATTCATAAAGAATCGATGTATTGCAGACCACATTTTGCCCTCCTATCTTATCCTATTATTACTGCTATACATGCCAAAAGAAATGTTTAATTATTACGTTATCTGAAATAATTAATAGATTTTTTGAAAAGCTGTTTAAGTAGTGCAACGAGGAAATGTTTTAATTAGAGAGGGCGAGGTTGTTATTATAAGTGAGAGGTCAGTAAAGACAGATCGAAATAGGGCCAGCAGAAGATAATACAAATTCCTCGATACAAAGTGTCTAAATTTAAGTTGTATTTAATTATGAAGAATGTATGTTGTCGAAATAAAGAATTAATTGTTTTGAATTCTGTAGCTATAATTTTTTTCTCTCCTTGCGCTTTTTCTGTGGTCATTGAATGTGCACCTGACAAACTTTGCTTTCGCATCTGTCTAACCTTCTTTGATCTGTGTAATTTATTTTATAGTGTATGCACTATGTGCTAAATGAATTTACTAACTACAATTGTCTGATTGGGGTTATAAGAATTATATATAATAATGTTTTTTCCAATTAGGTTTTCTAATCTAATAGAAAATATTCAGTTGAATCTTGCAACTTAGTGACATTTTTATCAAATTTCTGTGTCTGAAAAGCAAAACCTTCCGGTATGTGCTTGTCTTTTTACTTTTCGTTCCTGCTCTGGTTTACATTATGAATACATAGATACAGACATATATACATACATACATATATATATATACATACATACATATATATATATATAATATATATATATATATATATAATATATATATATATATATATATATATATATATATATATGTATATATATATAGTCAATGATGTAATTTGTTCACAATGTAAATGTATTAGTGATTGTGTTATTTTCATAAACCCCATCTTAGTATTGCACTATTTCAGTGTGTCTTACTATTACTAATGTAATCAGTAATAGTTTCAGTTTTTTGGGGTAAAATGTGTTCATTTATCGAATATACAAATGTGTGTGTGTTTGTGCGCGTGAGCTCACGTTTACATTAGCAAATTTTTATACATATATCTACATAAATAATTTGGGGCAACAATTTTCTAATTTAATCCGGTTTAACCCTATAGAGTTGTAGGCATTTACATATCGTACCTTACTCTTTTACTTGTCTCAGTTATTTGGCTGCGGCCATGCTGGAGCACCGCCTTTAGTCTTAGCAAATCGACCCCGGGACTTATTCTTTGTAAGCCCAGTACTTATTCTATAGGTCTCTTTTGCCGAACCGCTAAGTGACAGTGACGTAAACACACCAGCATCGGTTGTCAAGCAATGCTAGGGGGACAAACACAGACACACATATATATATATATATATATATACACATATATACGACAGGCTTCTTTCAGTTTCCGTCTACCAAATCCACTCACAAGGCATTGGTCGGCCCGGGGCTATAGCAGAATACACTTGACCAAGGTGCCACGCAGTGGGACTGAACTCGGAAGCTACTTACCGCACAGCCACTCCTGCGCCTTGGGGGTCTTATTTATCGTATATTTATATATTAATCAATAAATATACAAAATATCTGTTGAAAGTCAATATTCAATTTTTGGGGATTAATCTATATGCAGGTATTCTATTTTGTGGTGCAAATTGATTCCCTGAGTTTACTGTAAGATATACTCATCAGGTTCTTTTTGTATTATCTGAAATAGATTACCCGCATATCAATTAATCCCCCAAAATTGTATATAATACATATATATATATATATATAATATATATATATATATATATATATATATATATATAATATATATATATATTATATATATATATATAAGCCTGATTATTAATATAAATATGTAGTATAAATATATATGTAGACACATTCATGCTTACACACACACGCACACACACAGACAGACAAACACACACACACACACCCACACACACACACACACATATATATATATATGCATACATATGCGCACATGGGTTTCCTGATATATGTGATGTGTTGTGTTTATGATAATACCAGCGTTTATCGACCTACCCTATTGAGGAACCTTTTCCAACACGCTCGTTGGTACTCGTGCACATATTTCTAATTAAATCATTTGGTTATCTGTAGTTAGTTGCAAATTAAACCTTATCCTGACTATGTTCTAATTGAAAAACGTGATGAATGACACATTTAATTGCTTTCTGATTGTGAATGTCGCCTAGAGTCTATTTCTCTTTCTGCGTAACGACAGATTATTCTGCCATCATGGCTGGTTTCATTTATAAAACATTCATTCAATTTTTAAAATTTTCTATGTGCGGTTGTGGACCGATGGATACATCTGCACTCATTTACAGCTACACAAGTGATCGTCAGTGTAAAATTTACAGCTACACACAGAGTGATCGTCAGTGTAAATTTGCTCTCACAATTAAGATGTAATCATGGAATATTTATTGTTTATTAAGTAAACGTGACCACAATACTGAAAATTATTTCGTCTTTCCTGTATAAGTCACCTGTATCAACATAAATTTGTAGTCCTCTTTACCTGAATACCCTGGCGTAGATTACGGGAAAGATTTATGTGATTTCATGCAACATCCTTCAAAATAATTGCAGTGTTTCCCTCGCGATGTATTGCATGAATATGTATATATATATATACATATATATATACACTCGCAAACGTATTTCTTCAGAATAAAGCACGATGACGTGATACAACGGATTTATTTTTGATTTTATTTAAGAAATAGGAAGGGAAAATCATAATGTTTGCGTTGATCGACATTCAAACCTGTCTCACATGTCTTAGACTTTGTGATATATTCACTCACAACCTATGATCGTACAATCTCCTCACGAATTTATCAGAGAAATTACTTACTTCTATGATGTATTTCGCATTGAGATTTGCTTCTGATGTCGGTTTGCATCACATCCGTACCTGCGTTTAGAAAACGTTGCAATGATTAACACACGAGAGTTATATTGCATCATTACCTCTTATATTGTTGCTAACTTTAGCTACATCGAAACGGTTAAAAGGAAACAATTTCAGTTGTAATCTCATATCTACTTCCTAGTGGTAATTGCATGTTTGTTTATATTTCTCACTTCCAGATTGGTGATTAATCGACTTCATTCTAGGTCTCATATTCTCAATTTTCATCCAGGTGACTTCAGCACAGTAATAGATGATGCTCTTCAAATCGCTATAAGTATTTCGTATTTGTCACTAGGAATTAGACACTTCACAAACACTGTAACTCACATGTCATAAGCACTATTAAAATAGCATTGTCATATGTAAAAATATGTACTGAAATATCATGGAATCTAATGGATTGCCTAAGAACCAACGTTTCTTCACCGAACATATATTCACTCGGATATTACATTAGCTTTCATGAAATGTTCAACTCATTACTGGTGTAGATCTAATAGAATCTATATTATTTTCGCAGTGTGTCTTACATGCATGTTACACCTAATTGAATGCAAATTCGTACAAAATCTTATTTCTAGTGTTCGTTTTTCGTTTCGTTTATGATTTAGCTTCAAGTATTTCTATTCAAAGAACAATTTTCATAATTAATTACACAACGATTTTGTATAATAGATTCCCTCCACCCACTCTTTCTATCATCTGCACTCAAAATATAGCTGTCCATTAACATTAACCATATCGTTATCAAATTAAAGTAGTCTGGCAACAACTAGAGTAGAAGGGTATACATTATCCCTGTGTACTATTGAAATAGATTAAAATCGATTTGTGGAAAATATAACACAAAAAGCGGGCAAATATATTTATACACATCTGTTTGTGTGTATATATGTGCGTGCTTTATTAAGTGTGCAAACACATACATATTAAGGCAAATACATACATACATGCATATATATATATATATATATATATATATATAATATATATATATATATATATATATTACTGGCTCTAGTTAACTGCAATGGGGAAACATACGTAGAACTAAAAATTAAAAATTGTGCTCACCTCCTTTCTCCCCTATATAGGCAAAGTATATCGTAATTATTCAGAATGATAGGTAAACTGAAGCAAAGTAAATATTTGGTGGAAACTGATTGGATAATGATAATCGACATGATGCTCTAACTCATATTATGTATGTGAGCTTATTGCCAGCATATCCGGAAAACTTTTCATAGCACGAATGGAAAATGTAAATAATATACAAGAAAAGCAAGCAAGCAAAAATTATTTTTTTTTAGAATGGCCGACGAAATATTCAAATATATCTGACGTGCAGTATGGCATCATCATAAGGCAATTAATGAAGCTAACACAAACATTACACGTACTTTCTCCAAAATATTCTTTCAGAGCTCACATGCGAACAGAAAAATAATGTCGAACCATTTGGATTATATTACAGAGTAAATAGGACAGCTCTGTTGGCAAGACATGAAATAATGTTCCAGTTTGACGTTTGTGAAGATGTGTCAATGGCGCAGATTCGTCGCATGCTTTCACTTTCAATGCGAAACAGGGCTCTAAAGTTTATAAGTGTGTATTGGGGTGGATTGGGAAAATTAAAAATAAGCGCGCATGCAAGAAACACGAAGAGGAAGCTCACTGACTTCTATGATGGAAGAGAAGATTCAACACGCTTGAGAGAAGGCTCCGGTGTACCAATGGCGTAGCATGTTCTCCGTAAATTCGTGAAGGTAATGCATGGGAAATTATCCAAGTTAGGCTTCGCTTCCACAAATTCAATGCGAGATTGGTGCTAAGAGAGCTTACCGAAGCACATAATTCCAACACTATAGACATCTCTCAACAATTATTCGGCTACTAAAACGCTGAAGGCAACATTCCTTTTTGCAGCAACACGTCACAGGCAATATTGAGTGAGAATCCAAAAAGCATGGTATTGGTATGAAGCGCACGCAATCGCCAGTCAAAGACTAATTTGAAACTGAAATTTCAGCAGAAAATGTTTGGGACACAAAAGGGCTTGTACTGCAAAATTTCCTTCAAATGGGGCTTATTCTCACCGGTGTAGGGATACAGTGAAATACTGACAAACGGGAAAGTCTAACGAATACAGAGACTTACTCTGAAATCATATATTTTTGTTGCACAGCAATCAACGGCTACAGCCAATACTGTTGCAATCATTCAAAATTTGGTTTCGAGTTGCAGGACGAATATTTTAGAGATGAAATCATGCCATTTCAGACAGTCACCTGCTTGGATCGTTCAAACATCCTTTTGATGGTTGTCTATTTCCTATTGATGAAGATGTACAGGTTGCAGTGTTAAATAGGTGCAAAACCAGCCAAAACGTTTTTCCGGTGAGATACGTAAAGGTGTGTATCGCATGAAGAAAAAACATAGAAAAGCAAAGTGATTATAATGGAAAATGATATAAACGTTCAACTGCTGGTTTTGTTTAAATAATTACAGAAAACAGGATTCCTATATATTCCTATAAATTCTGATTACCCTAATACAATCCTCATTTTCTAGGAAGCGACCAGCTCAAGCACGTATCAAATCATGTTATAATAATTTAATAAATATCTAGTTACGTATAAATGGTGGAAAACGCATATCATTTCATGGATTACTTACCCACTTAAATGACAATTTCACGCAGGCATTCATTTCAAGATTGTGGTAAAGATGCATGATCTTATTGAAAAATTTACTTATATACAAGATTCAAACAAAACTTCAGGCATTTTATTGAAAACTATTTACATCAGAATAACACCTACTGATTGAATGTTATCCACGGCGAAACATGTAAGTAATTGGCGATTAGCAGCGATAGGAAACCGCAACTTTTGTGCAATGAATGGTTCTACTAAAATGTGCTAAGATTATTATTTAAGAGATGGTAGCGCTAGACATCGGTGGATCTGAACACTGGTAGACCTGAAATGAATTATATCTCTATTGGCAGTCATAATAATATTTAGAGAAAAACAAAACATATGCATACTATAAAGAATAGATTAATAATACTTTCTACTATAGGCACAAGGGCTGAAGTTAGGCGAGGTGGATATTAGATTACGGGGACACCAGTACTCGTGTTGTGCCAGATAGATTTGCCTATATACGCAGAGAATATATACGTAAGCCAAGTGATACAATAGCATGTGTTATACGATATATCCAAGTATATTTGCTATTATATACGTAGCTAAAAAAGACACACACATACATAAGTGGGCGTGTAATACATACTTACATATATACATATATATATATATATATATATATATATTATATATATATATATATTATATATATATATATATATATATATATACATGCATGTATGTACGTTTGCCTGCATATTTATATACACAGTAGTGAATACATTATATTAATCTTTCTTTCGGGATTCTGGGTAGGGATATGATTGAATCTCTGTTTTTATAAGATTTTACAAAGCCGTATCACATTTGTTAGAGAAAGTGCTGTGATATGAGTTTGCTGAGAATAGTTCCTTGACGCAAATTAATCGAAATTCGATAAAGAAAATTGCCCTCAATAAATGACTGAATTATCATAATTATCCACGTAATCAGATCATTACGCCGCGAGTATTTTCTATGCATTCTTATATAAAAGAATGCGTAGATGTCGGTAACCAGAAGTATATCATCAAATAAAGATCGTATGCAATCTAAAAATGAAAAGCCAGCTCTTGTATACCTTAACCGTCTGCCATGGATCGACTCAGATCCTTTTCTACTCTAGACACAAGGCCCTAAATATTGGTGTAGGGGGAAAGTCGATCAGATCGTCATCAGTACGGAACTGGTACTTAATTTCTCTTCCCCGAACGGATGAAAAGCAAAGTCGAGATATTTTATATTCTTCCCTTTCCATTTCAATCCAAAATATTCAAGTTTCATAGTGCGAACTCCACGAAACATTGAGTCATATAAAATATATGTACGTGTTAAAGCGTAAATATACAGCAATAATAAGAATAATCGTAGTAGTAGTAGTAGTAGTAGTATTAGTAGTAGTAGTAGTAGTAGTAGTAGTAGTAGTAGTAGTAGTAGAGTAATAATAACAACAACAGCCAGAAAAACAACGACATTAACAATAACAGCAACAACAACAACAGCAGTAATAATATTTTTGTTTTCCTAATCTAGGCACAAGGCCCGATATTTTGGTGAGGGGCGGCCAGTCGATTACATCGACTCCAGTGCGTAACTCGTACTTAATTTATCAACCCCAAAAGGATGAAAGGAAAAGTCGACCTCGGCGGAATTTGAACTCAGAACCTAGCGAAAGACGAAATACCGCTAAGCATTTTTCCCGGTGTGTTAACCTTTCTGCCAGCTCACCGCCAATAATTGCCTAGAATTGCCTTGATTAGGCAGTGGGTTTCATGTCTTCCGATCTTAACTGATTGGAAGTTTTGTCATGTACGTAGAATTGTCTTGGTAGAAAAGATGGGTTACAGTGAATATTCTGCTCAATACCACAGATTTGTTTCTCAATTCTTTCACCATAACCAGTTGAGAATGTGCCTTGGTGGCTGACGTTATGTGCTTTTCTGATCACGAGCAGATGTAGTTGTGGAGCAACATAGCTATGTGTTGAGGGGAATTCTTTAGGATTTGAATAATTCACCTCTCGAAGCATTAGATTCCCGTTCATCATCCTTAAACAAATTTTATTCCGGGACATTTTGAGCGGGGTGGGCTACGCAATCTGACGAAAATTCTAACTGGACCCACCTGCAAGTTCTTGCACTGCTTATCTTGATATAAGATCACCATGTCGCGCCCATGTAGCTATGATGCATGTTCCTGTTATACCCTTATCAGACTGGTAGTCATGATGTCTCTATTGGGTTTCGTCTAATTGTACCCCAGTGTCATATTGATGGCTTGCGTTGTTCTCTTATTCAATAATGATAATGATAATGATGATTATGACAATAATAATAATAATAATAATAATAATAATAATAATAATAATAATAATAATAATAATAATAATAATAATAATAATATATGGCTTACTTATACACACGTATATATATGTGTGTATGTTTTTACATGAGTTTGTACAAGTGATCGAAAAATTCATGTTCATTTTCCTTGGAAAACCACAGTCTTTATAAAAGCAAGTTTTAACGATTCGCCGCTGCTGGGTGTCCTATTGTGTAAACTCTTAAACAAAGATAAAACTGAACTCTTCGTTTTATTTAATTTCAAACGCATTTCAAACAAAATGTCTACAGCCGCGCGAATATGATTTCGCCATTATTTCTCGAAGAATGTCTGTTTTCTTGCTGTAAAGTTTTATGGTATCATAATAGTTCAGGATAACTGATAAGATACATCAATGGTAGAAGGGAAGCCTTTGAAATACAAACAAAAGGATGCTTACTTTAGAGACAGTAAACTGCAATAATGCCTTTTCTATATTCTATACGTTGAGATATAGAATACACAACTAAATAAACACACACACATACACATATCATTAGATATACGCGTAGAGATATACGCATCCAAATACGTACTTGTACATTTTGTGCAGTAGCACGAAGTTTTGCACATAAATAAGCCAGTGCATGTGTTTATGTACCTAAGTATTTGTTTTCTTTTCTATTTCTGTCTCGCTCCCAATATATACACACACAGAACAACACGCACAGACAGACACACAAGCACACACACACACATACACAAACACATACACATTCGCACACGCGCACACACACACATCCATATATATATATATATATATACATGGAGACAGAGACAAATATATCAATAGATAGGTAAATAGACAGGCTGACAGATAGATCGATAGATTGACAGATAGACAGACAGAGAGACAGATAGATAGATAGATAGATAGGTAGGTAGATAGATAGATAGATACATACATACATACATACATACATACATACATACATACATACATACATACATACATACATACATAGACAGACAGATAGATATACGTATACAACTGAGAAGGAGTAGGCGACAAAGGTAATTTATGTAAACAGTGTAGCTATTTACGTACAAAACTTCATCATCACATCTCCATTTCAATCTCTTGTGCGTATATGCACTTGTTTGTTTAGGTGGATGATGGTTCGTGTGTGAGAAAGCAGAATTGATGAGGTTTCCAGTCATAGTGTGTGTAACAGACTCCCCTGAACACCACATTCACGCACACACACATTTACAGTAAATTTACAGGTATAGATACATACAGATCAATAACTATTAATCTATATATATATTATATATATATATATATATATATATATATATATATATATATATATATATGCACATACGTATATATATATATATGTATATATATATATGCACATATATATACATATATATATATATATCTATATATATATATATATATATATATATAATATATATATATAATATATATATATATATATATATATATATACATATTTATGTATATACTTACCCATTCAAACACACAAACACGTACACAAACATATTTGAGTGAGAGAAATAAGATTGAGCGCAAGAGTACATGGGAGATCATTTGCTTTAATAATAAATATCAGCAGCAGAATCAAAGACACCATTGCTGGGATACTGCAACAAAAAGCTTAAAGTACGTCTCTTATAATCTTCGGAACATAAAGAATCACGACCAGCATTTTCCTATCAATGGCTACTTTATAAAATATGTATATATGCAAAAACATGTGCGGCTGATTGTAGTTAAATATTTTCAGTTTGCCTATATATGCTATTAGTGTCAGGCTTTATTGTAAGACGAGAAAGAAAATAAAAAAATGAAACAAATCCTGAAATATGATGAAAAGCAATTGAATACCATTTTCCAGTTTTAGTATATCCAGTATTGGTATTTGTAACTGTGACAAAATCTCTCAAATCTTGCTTTATTATGAACTTTTGTCTACATTAAAATATTGTTTCTATTTCAAATTGACCGTTGTCCATATAAGCACTGATTGTATAAGTTTATCGCCATCTTCCTCTTTTCCCTGTCTGTCTCTATACATACATACGTAAAATAAATATATTCATACGCACACCCGCACACACATTCTCACATAAACGCACACACGTTTATGCACAAACACGTACGCGCATACATATATAGTAATGATTTTGCGTTCGCTGTTGATTTGTAAGTGGGCTTGCATACGTATGTATATGTATATTTGCATCAAACCTACACATGTATAGATATATATACATCGCACAAAGTCGCACACACACACACACACATCTTCACAGTCAGACATGCGCGCATACAAAATTCTTATATATAGCATTAATGTGTGCATTTGCATGTGTGCGTACGTATATTTGTGTGTGTTTGAGTGTGTGGCTTATGTTTGTTGTGAGATAGTATGGCATTTAACCACCAGGTTTAGATAGTTGTTTATATGTTTGTTAATCCAAAGGAACAAGATTACTTTATATATATATGGATCGCTATATTGATTCGCTAGCTTATGCACGCATTTTTTTTTCTCTCCTTGTTTCTCTCCGTGTTTCTTTTCTGTGTATCTTTCTGTTGAAGAGCGTAGGCTCGAAACGTAAAATACTTGTTTTATTTATATTCCTGAGCGCCATACTGATACAATTCTTTGTTTGTATTCCACCTGCCTTCGTCTTTTGTTTATTTTCATAAAGCTTCTCGTTATATATATATATATATACTTTGTCCATATTTTCTTTGGTATAATGTGAATTGTCTTAAGTTCCTGAGCGTATATCAGAGTGCAGATATTACCAGAAGGTCGAATGAAAATCTTAAAAGTTATTTTATGAATTACAATCTGTTTAATCATGTAGCTTTACAATCGTCAATTTCAAATTAGACTACATCAAAAGACCTGGAAATAACGGTAGAAATATACTAGCGAATGCAAAGCATAAGATATAACGCTCGATTGCAGATATGGATATGCAGTAAGATTTAGGAGACTGGTACATACACCAAATGCAAAGGATCATAAAAAATCATAGGTAATATGAAGTGACTATAATCGTCAGCAGAAAATGAAAGCTTGTGGATGGATATCTTGGCAGGGGTTGGGCCTCAAACCTCACAAAATATTTGGGGAACCTATTCATAACATATATTTTCTTAGACTAACACTACATCATTCAGCCGGAGCGATTGTTATTAGCTACATCTGAAATTTAAAACACGTTTCCTATCTAGCATATTATGTATGTAAAAAGGATCTAATGATCACATTATTCCTGTGTCGTAGAAAATAGCCGAACCTTAATATTTCCTAATAATACAAGAATAATCTGCACAAGAAATTCGGGATCTGTTTTAGGGACGAATAAGATACAAAATATTGCCTTCGTCATTCAAATATAGAATTCTCGCTACAGAGGAGGCGCAATGGCCCAGTGGTTAGGGCAGCAGACTCGCGGTCATAGGATCACGGTTTCGATTCCCAGACCGGGCGTTGTGAGTGTTTATTGAGCGAAAACACCTAAAGCTCCACGAGGCTCCGGCAGGGGACGGTGGTGATCCCTGCTGTACTCTTTCACCACAACTTTCTCTCACTCTTACTTCCTGTTTCTGTTGTACATGTATTTCAAAAGGACCGGCCTTGTCACTCTCTGTGTCACGCTGAATATCCCC
>NW_021832577.1:42500-59554 GCF_006345805.1 Octopus sinensis | reverse complement strand
CGGCCCATTGCGTGACAATCGATGTTAGTGTGTTTACATCCCCGGTAACTCAGCGGTTCGGCAAAGGAGACCGATAAAGATAATGTACTAGGCTTACAAAGAATAAGCCCTGGGAACGATTTGTTCGACTAAAGGCGCTGCTCCCGCAAGGCCGCAGCCAAATGACTGAAACAAGTAAACGAATAAAATAAAATGAAAAAATATAGTATAGATATATACATATGCTTGTGTGAATGTGATGGAATATGTATTTACACAGACACACAAACACACAGTTACACACACCCAGGTACATATACATGCACACACACACACACATATAGACATACTATTATATATATATAAGCACATATATAGCTTCCCCACCTCCGGTCATATCTTTCCTATTAAAGCATTTGCCTTCGTCTGTCTTTGATATGCCACTGTGCTGTACAAAACCGCAAACCAAAAAGCAGCCATAGTAAACGAATAAAAGTCTGGTAACGAAGTTTCCAATCTACCGATAGCGCTATAAAGAAATAAGAATTCAAAGAAAAATGAAACGCCATTTTGTTTTTCAGCAACGCCATTTTGAATATAAAACTCCTACCGCCATCCGCATCATACTTCATTATCTGCTGTCGTGAGGGGTTTATCTAAAAACAGAAATGAGTGAAAATGACTTTTATGAACACATCCATGTGTGTGTAATAGCGAAAGGAAGTATACGTAAAAGACAAATAATTAGATATTTATTTATTGTGATTCGGATAAATCCGGAAACATTTCTTGAGTTTTAAGACGAGAACTATGTGTAATTTTACTGCATTCTGTTAAAGAAATTCGGGAAAAAAAGCCATGCTTTCGAAAGTTTGTCCTCTGCTTATACTTACCTCGAGGTAATGGCTTTTTTCAATAATAAAATGCTTTCTAAATACGAGAATGAGAGCGGAATATTATATCCATAATTGTCCTTAAACACTATTTTAAATCAGGGGATTTCAGCCATTTTTTTTTATCTATGGACCCTTTTGATTCGTGTTTTACTCTGCTGGATCCCCATGGCTATTCGATGTTTAAAAGCTAGTTTTACAGAAACTTCGTTCAAAATTCCGATTTTGCTTTTCGCACATTAAGTTGTGTAGGATGAACTACCTAAAACATCAAAGAAGGAAACCAAGCCGTTTCTTGCAATACATACGCAGACATACACCCAAAGCAAATTCTTTTCGGGGGCACTTAAAATAGTATCGTGTATCACTAAGTTAGTATTTTGTTGTGGGACACTCAGGGTCCACATGGAGAACGTAATACAACGTCGTACTCTTGCGTACTCTTGTGTCTTTTGCCATTTACTTGTTTCAATCATTGGATTGCAGCCACGACTTGTTAATTCAAGAAGTTTAATTGAACGAATCGACCCCAGTAATAATTCGTTTTAACCCTGGTATACATATTATATCAGTGACATTTGCCGAACCGCTAATTCACAGGGACGTAAAAACACCAACATCGGAGGTGAAGTGCTGGTGGAGCCCAAACACAGAAACAAACACACACACACACACACACACACACGCACACAGCACACATGCAACAGTATTCTTTCAGTTTGTGTCTACCAAATCAACTTACAAGGTTTTGGTCGGCTCAAGGCTATAGTAGAGCGCACTTGTCCAAGGTGTCAGACATGGAACTGAACCCGGAATCATGTGGCTAGGGATCAACTTCCTTACCACACAGCCGCACCAACGCCTTAGATAATACTTTGAGCTAAGGCGTCGAGCTTGGCAGAATCTTTGGCAGACCACTTTTTCGACGTTTTTAACCCTTCTGCCAGTTCCCTTGTCTGGCTACATTGGTCCATACAGCATTACTAGATCGCATTAACCTTTCTTATTACTCAGCGCCATTACATCATGTATAAAAGAGTGCATCCATTCGTAAATATTCTCAACAAAACACTAAATGAAACGTTAAAATAAAAAGAGTAAATTAACTGAAATGTATTTTAATAATTTACATTCCTCGAAGAGGGGCAGCGAACTTGCAAAATCGTTAGCATGCCGGACAAAATGCTTAGAAGCATCTCAACCGCATTTTCATTCTGAGTTCGAATTCCACCAAGTACGACTTTGCATTCCATCCTTTCGAGGTAACTTATAAAATAAGTACCAGTTGAACACTCGGGTCGATGTAATCGACTTACCGCCTCGCCTCAAAGTTGCTGGCCTAGTGACAAAATTTGAAACCAGTATTTCCATTCCCGGAAGTGGCAGGCGAGAATTGTGAGCATGCCGGGCGAAATGCTTATCGGTATTTCGTCTACCGCTACGTTCTGAGTTCAAATTCCGCCGAGGTCGACTTTGCCTTTTATCCTTTCGGGGTCGATTAAATATGTACCAGTTACTACGTGGGTCGATATAATCGACTTAATCCATTTGTTTGTCCTTGTTTGTCCCCTCTGTGTGTAGCCCCTTGTGGGCAGTAAAGAAATAAGAATTGTGAGCACACCGGGAAAAATGCTTGGCGTTCTGATTTCAAATGCCGCAGTGTTCGTCTTTGCCATTCATCCCTTGCGGGATCAATAAAAAAAATACCAGTTGCATACTATGGTCCATGTAACTGATGCAATCTCTTCCCCGAAATTGCTGGCGTCGTGCCAAAATTTGAAAGGAATATATATCAGCGTTCAGATACATCTCTCCGCTACATTCTCTGTTCAAATCCAGGGAAGAAATCTTACGTTTCATCCATCGTGGGGCCCACAAATATCTATGCGTTACCGATTATGTATGAATCAAATCACATTATAGACATTTGCCAATGTTAGGAATCGTGTTTGCTGAGTTTTCTTCAATCTAATACATTTGAAGGAATTCTGTACAAATCGTATATTAGCTAACGTTATCCAATTGATTAATAATGATACTACTTCTGTCTGGAATTACATAAATGTAATTTATTAACTATAGAATTGAATGTCACGCTTGAGTTCTTGATCCAGATCTATTTAGTTGCAGGAATCCAATTCCTGTAAATCCGGTTATTACAACGTCAATGGGTAGAACTCCTTCTAACCTTCCTCATATTTCTTATAATATTCGCCATTTTAACCTTTTGTGTTTTTCAATATTCGCCGAGCGCCATCTGGTCACCTCGCTTGTTGAAGTAGCATAGATTTGATGTCTTTCAATTCAATTAAAGTGGGCTGATGTTCAGACAATTTCTCAGCTTTCTCTCTCTCTCTCTATTATAGATTCAATTCAAATTCGATATATAATACATAACTGTTCCTTTATATAATATCTAAATTCGATTACCAAATACGCTGCATTTTTCACATCGTCCTTTACAAAAGGGAGAGGTACTGTGGTATTATCGTCATAGATAATATACCTCTTCTCTTAACCTACTCTTATAATGCAGAGATGCGTCCTGGTATAGTATCTTAGTTTGATTTCCTCCGCACTATGATCTCACCATGTTAATATCTTCGTTCATCTTCGTAAAAGACAATCTCTATAGATTCTCCATTCTATACAATCTCCTTCTGCAATTCTCATCGTGAATTCTTCTGCTAGCATTCATGTTGTGCTTCTTACTCCCTCTGCATCTTCTAGAAACTTCTCAACCGTTACAAACCACGCTACACCGACTTTTTAGTATTCTCCGTATATTATTAGCGGGTCACCAGTTTTCTCCGACTCCTTATACAGGATATATAAAAATATTTGACACACTTTCAGACTTTTCGATCCACTTATTAATTTTATCTTGCTTTCTCTTTGTGATTATTGATTTTTTTCAGATCATACTTTATTACAGAATCCTCTTTTCTTTTCTTTATCAACAAATTATTGTAAAAGTGCGTTGCCGAGTGATTAGATAATTCGGTTAATGTTCATAGACCCAGGGTTCTAATCCTGAATCCAGCAGTAATGATATCTCCTTGAGCAAATCATTTTATTTCACTCTGTTTCGGTATACTCATGCAGCCCTCTGTCCACCGGCTGAGAAGTCCTAGATGTTACGCTGGGTCAAGGTTAAAAAGTAAGTCCTTTATCGACTACAAAGATATCTGAGATAAATAGTGAAAGTAGGGTACATAGAACCAAGAGATAAATACCGTATATCCACCCGTCAGTCTCGAAATGGTTGTTTACTAATGATCAAGCGACTTTCAAAAATTTCTATAATGTAAGAATATGCAAATATGTTGGCACGTGTTCATTTTGTAGTTTAATCGAATCAATCAAAATTGAAGGAGAATTTGATGGTACCATCAACGTTGGTTGCTGGGAGAAGAAAATGAAAATTGTTGATGAATGTTCTATGCCGCAGAAGGACTCTCGTCGGAATCACTCTTCCTACAACGTAACTTATAGACTTAGACAAATAAAATTTGGACTTTGTTATCATTCTTCACAGTTCTTCAGTTTGCGGAATTTAACCAACCCAAATTCTTGTCATATTTTGTCATATTTGTAATTTAGTATAACAAATTAATAGTGATATCTTCCTGTGGTGTAAAAGATGTCACATTGAGGAAAGGGGCTGGGTACTTAAAAGTATGTGAGAAATAGATAGATAGATAGATAGACAGATAGATAGATAGATAGATAGATAGATAGATAGATAGTAGATAGATAGATAGACAGACATATAGAAAGATAGATAGATAGATAGATAGATGGATAAATAGATAGACAGACAGACTAATAGATATACAGAAATAGATGGATAGATTTATACAGATACATGGATAAAGCGATAGCATGCACAGGACATAGGCTTACTGTCATATGAGCTCTGTTAGAGCAAATAATATACACGCAAATAAACTACATTGAGTTGATTGTGTGTATTTGGAGTGAAGGTAGTTGTGTGTGTGCATGTGTGTGTGCATGTGTGTGTGCATGTGTGTGTGCATGTGTGTGAGTATGAGCGCCCGCCATTGGCCTACGCATGTGAGTATTTGCGTGTGTATGTGGAAGGTGCGTATGGCAAAACTGAGGTTAAAATGAAATAAAAAATGAGAATTGTTAATCAAAAAAACATATCGAAATATGGCAGATGATGATTGCCAAGAAGAGTATTTTGCAGAAGCCGAAGAATACAGGTGCGAAGAGAAAAGATGGCTGAAGAGAGATGACAAGATTTCTGAGAAATTAATCAAAGGATTATGAAGGAAAAGAAGGGGGAGATGTTTATGGCCGACACTGTATCAAAACGGGGTGCTGAGTTTATACGGGTACTGCTAGTATTAGATTATTTACTTATTTCTCAGAAATTCCTTCCATGGCGATAATATATATATATTTCAAGATTATATACACATCTCTATGTATGCATGTATGTATGAATGAATGTGTGTATTTGCGTGTGTAGCCACTCAAGTCTGTATATTGCGTTCATAATTTCAGTTACTGGACTACGGCCATGCTGGTGTTTCGCCCACAAATGCTTTAGCCTATTATGTATGTCTACACCTGTATATATATATATATATATTATATATTTATATATATATATATATATATATATATACATATATATATATTGCACATATACATATGTATGCGTGTATATGTATATATTTATATTGTGGCACTCCGTCGGTTACGGCGACGAGGGTTCCAGTGCAACAGAAAGAGTGAGAGAAAGTTATGGTGAAAGAATACAGTAGGGACACCACCTGTCCCTGCCGGAGCATCGTGGATCTTTAGATGTTTTCGCTCAATAAATACTGTCAACGCCCAGTCTGGGAAACGAAACCGCGATTCTATGACTGCAAATCCGCTGCCCTAACTACTGGGCCATTGTTCCTCCACATATTTAAGTAATGTTTGGCTGAATGTATGAGTGTCAGTGTGTATATGTATGCAATCTTGTATTTATGCATTTTAATTTCTTTTGAAAAAAGGTATTTTTTTATCCTATCATATTTTGTTTCTGTTATTTCCGTTTGGTTCTTCAAAAATCTCTCGAAACGAAATATTAATATGTTTACATAATTATTTTTGATTTAAATGAGAGATATTTTTCGAGAATTCACGCAAACACACACGGACACAGACACAGACAGACAGACACGCGCACACACACACACAAGCACATGCACACACACACACAAACGCAGACACACACACACGCATACACACGCACACACATGCACACAAAGTTATATATACATAAGCTTCCATTGGACCTTTTAATATAAAACTCTACTTCCTGAATAATCCAGCTCTGGTAAGACATGTTACTACGGACATGCACATGCGCAAATGCA
This sequence comes from Octopus sinensis, assembly GCF_006345805.1. Taxonomy (NCBI): domain Eukaryota; kingdom Metazoa; phylum Mollusca; class Cephalopoda; order Octopoda; family Octopodidae; genus Octopus; species Octopus sinensis. The sequence goes on along the minus strand of NW_021832577.1, from coordinate 53,283 downwards.
CACTGCCTTGCACACACATATACACATACATATACATATATGGATACAAAACCACATACAAACACGCATATAGATACATGCACACATTCATAGATGTACAAAAACGTACGTGATTCTCTGAATGCTCGCAACTTCATGCGATTTCTATCAATTCTTCTATTTAAGGTTTCCAGGAACAATCTTCTCGTGCCATTTAGTACATATGTATGAATGTATTGTTCTATTTGTTTCTTTTACTTGTTTCAGTCATTAAAATGCGGCCATGCTGGGGCACCACCTTTATATAATTATTTTACTGTTTTAATTTTTTGATATTCTGTTTTTGTCTTAAAGACTGTCGATGGCATTCTTTTCATTTACCATTTCTTGCGGAGAAGCTTCTTTTAGCCATTCTTGCTACAGTATATTACAAGAAAGCCTAAAAGACTCATGGCGACCAGGGAAAATTCTATTTTAATGGCATTTATTTGTCTCAAATTTAGTTCTAAATTATTGATACCAGGTATCAACTACTTGTTTCCGTTATTCTGACTGCGGCCATGCTGGAGTATCACCGAGCGAATGGACCACAGGACTTATTCTTTGTAAGCCTAGTACTTATTCCATCGGTCTCTTTTGCCGAACCTCTAAGTTACGAGGATGGAAACAAACCAGCATCGGTGGCCAAGCGATGGTGGAGGACTAACAAAAGCACACAAACATATACACATAAATATATACATACATAGGCACATACATACATACATACATACATACATACATACATACATACATATATACATACATACATATATATATATATACGACGGGCTTCTTTCAGTTTCCGTCTAGCAAATCCACTCACAAGGTTTTGGTCGGCCCGAGGTAGTGTAGAAGACACTTGCTTAAGGTGCCACGCAGTGAGACTGAACCCGAAAGCATGTGGTTGGTAAGCAAGCTAGTTACCACACAGCCACTCCTGCACCTGATTCTACATTTCTGTTTGACGTTCAGGTATTAATGATTGAGAAGGGTTTAGCGTGTGTTTGATCCAGGAACAGGTTTTGCATTATTATCGAAATAAGTAAGGGGGTCGAGATGGCAGAATAGTTGACACCCCAGGGAAATTTTTTAGCGGCATTTCGTCCAGCTTTACGTTCTGAGTTCAAATTCGACCTTGATAGACTTTGCCTTTCATCTTTTCGGGGTGGATGAATTAAGTATGTTGTGTACGGGATTCGATCTAATCGATTCGCTCACTCTCTCAAAATTTCAGGCCTTGTGTCTTTCGTAGAAAGGGGTATTATTATTATTGTTATTGTTACCATTATAGGCGCAGGCGTGGCTGTGTGGTAAGAAGCTTGCTTCCCAACCACATGGTTCTGGGTTCAGTCGCACAGCGTGGCAAGTGTCTTGGGCAAATGTCTTCTATTACAGCCTCGGGCCGACCAAACTCTTGTGAATGGATTTGGTAGACGGAACTGAAAGAAACCCGTCGCATATATATATATATATATATATGGTGTGTGTGTGTGTGTGTGTGTGTGTGTGTGTGTGTGTGTGTGTGTGTGTGTGTGCGTGCGTCTTTGTGCTTGTGTTTGTCCCCCACCATCGATCTATCGCTACTGGTGCATTTTTATTGCAACTAGGAATGGATAAAATATAAATGTGATCTCGCGAGATTTGAACACAGGATATAGACACTGCGGAGCAAATATCACGAAGGAAGCTGTCCAATGCTCGAACGCCTGCGCTAATTCACTGCAAAATAAATTAATTGTGTTGCTGAAGGTAAATTACTCCTGGTTGAAGGAATGTTCTGTGTAATATATACAAATACTATAAGGATTTATCTATATAATATGCGACACTGTATTTGTGTTTAGTATGCTGATCACTCTGAATTGCCAACTTTACTGAACAACCCAATACTATCCAAGCAAATAGTAGACAAAGAAACAATCAAGAAGTGTATGAAATTTTAACAAAAAACAACACCTAGAGGGAGAACTTGTCTCCTGCTGTGTACACGAGTCGGCAGAGATAAATATAGCGTTGTGAAACTCATTATGAAAAATGTGAGATAGCCGAAGAAATATATTTTAAAGAACTTTTCATTAAATTACCTACAACGTAGCTGTGGTGATAATCAAATGTACGCTTTGATTAAATTCCGAATTATAATAAGAACTTTCATTTTTGTGGCTAACGCCTCAAGAATATATTAAATCCAGAACTTACTATATATTTTTCTCTCGTATTAATCTGAAGAAATGTTGTATGACTGTATGTATGTATGTATATATTGTATGTATATATGAAGGAGAAAAAATCATCAGGAAAATTAAATCTGTGATATTCTGAAAGAAACTGTTGCATCACTTTGAGAAACATTGCATTATCTTATAAAAAAAAGAAGAGTAAAAATATAAAAATCGAATTTAATGGATAATAATTTGTAGGATAGAATATTTTACGGAAGATTAGAGGACAAATCAAGCACTAGGGCAAACTATTACTGTAATTGACCATATCATATATATTGAAGAGGTAAACTTATAAGATTATATAATGGTTCAACAGGCAATTATGTAATTTTGGCAGTAAATTCCCGAAACACGTGTATGTTGTAAAAAGCATAAAATACCATTTGTTTATTGTATTTCATATATATATATATATATATATATATATATATATATATATATATATATTGGAAAAAGTATATAGTAATTTGCGAGTGGAATGATTTTTTTTTCTCTAGCTGGTGATTGACAGAGGCTGAGGACGGGTAACCACTCAGAAACTGGAGTCCGTGTGTATCACGTAAGGCTGGAGATGGGAGCGATGACCTCCCCTCGCAAATACCAAGCGGACACAGAATGTGTGTCGTTAGCCAGCTGGAAGAGATGTCTCCCTGGGGCTATAAACGCCAGTACCACTGTCCCATATAGGGGACGCCACACTTGGTTAGCAATCTTATGTAACAATTCCGTATTCCTACTGTTTACATCTCGCTCAGAGATTTGATATAGCTTATTTCTCCTGTTTTTATATATAGTAATACATAGTCACATGCCCATATGTGATTGTGTGTGTATGTATGTATCTCTCTCTCTCTTTCCCCGTCTGTCTTGATAGACAATGGGTTGCGCCAAGGGTGGGGCCTACTTTGATGATGTGCAGCGTCTGCTGTGACTGAACAGTCCAATTATAGAGTGGCAGTCCTTGGTACATTTGCTGCACACGAACATCGATGGGTACGTGTGGGGTGTTGCTGCAGTTGTTCTCCTCCTGTCCCGCCTGTCCAACCACAGCTGTGCTCTCCTCTCCTCAGCCATGGAAACGCCTTTCTTCACTGTCCGACGCCAGGCAGAGCGTCAGCAGCTGTTTCCCTCCTCCCACGTGTCCACACAGATGTTGGCAGTCCTCCAGGTCGCGCTTGCACACGTCCCTGTATCGTAGCTGTGGACGTCCCTTGGGTCGGGATCCCGTGGTGAGTTCGCTGTACAGGATGTCTTTAGGCATGCGACCGTCCTGCATGCGGCAGACGTGTCCAAGCCAGCGCAGTCGTCTCCGCACGAGGAAGGCATACATGCTTGGCATATTAGTATGTATGTATATGTATATATATTAAGGTGGTGAGCTAGCAGAAACGTTAGCACGCCAGTTAAAATGCATAGCGGTATTTCGTCTGCCGCTACGCTCTGAGTTTAAAAATGACTTTGCCTTTCATCTCTTTCGGGGTCGATAACTTAAGTACCAGTCACGCACTGGGGTCGATGTAACCAACTTAATCCCTTTGTCTGTCCTTTTGTCCTCTCTGTTTTTAGCCCCTTGTGAGTAGTAATGAAGTTTATATATATATATATATATATATATATTATATATATATATATATATATGCATACATACAAACACACATTCACGCACACACTCACACACACACAGACGCACGCACATATATCTATGAGATGGTACGAGAGTATTCGTATTATTATTGGATATCTATCAACGGTTTGTTAATCAGTTTCATAACGAACCGGATCGTCATCAACATTAACGTCATCATGTTCGTCATAGTGGTCGTCGTCATCGTGGTCGTCGTCATCGTGGTCGTCGTCATCGTCGTCATCATCATCATCATCATCATCATCTTCATTTTCACCATCAAATGCGGTGTAGCGGTGGTGTACATGAAAAAACGTCGTGTGTACCGTGCACCAAGCTTCACGTTAAATCATAGTCTAACTGATTCTTTCAGCAACATATGTGCCGTCAGAGCTGGCCTGAAATGGCAAGTGAGGAGAGTTGCATTATTGACTATCAAGAGCTCTCCTGCGAAACATTCCTATTCATAGATACATACATACATACATACATACATACATACATACATACATACTTACATATATATATATATGATGTATATGTATACATGTATACGTATATATGTTATATATGTATATACATATATATATGTTTATATATATATACGTATATATGTATATATATGTATATATATGTGTATATATGTATATATATATGTGTATATATATGTCTATATATGTATGTATATATATATATACATATATATATATATATATGTGTGTGTGTGTGTGTGCCGAAGTGCATATTTTGCGCATACACTTATATTTATTCATACACTTACCTATGTGTGCACATGCGCCAAAATTTGTGCCTCCGTATGTGTGTGTGTGTTTGTGTGTTCGTGTGTGTGTGTGTGTGTGTTTGATAAATATACGCCATAATATCGGTCAATCGTGACGAACGGCAGAGTTATTAGCTCCGTCTTAGACAAACGACGTCATGTTGGCGACCACATTCTATTATTATTGAATTAACCTCCATTGGTTTTATTGCCACCTTTTATTGCTTTCCGCCATAGATTTCAGTCGTTTTCAACATTCTAATGGTATCTTTATTTTCGTGTGTGTATGTCCCCCATAACGACATTTCTTCGCATTATCTGATAGAGATAGGGGAACTAAGAAGAGAAGAGATACAGCGAAATAGCAAAGAAAATATAAATATTTTAATGGAGGCTAAGAATGAAGTTTAACTCAACATGCATTGTGAATTTCGCGTGAGCGATAATGCCAGGACAGGATAGTACCTATTTCTTTACTACCCACAAGGGATAAACACAGAGAGGACAAACAAGGACAGACAAACGGATTAAGTCGATTATATCGACCCCAGTGCGTAACTGGTACTTAATTTATCGACCCCGAAAGGATGAAGGGCAAAGTCGATCTCAGCGAAATTTGAACTCAGAACGTAGCGGCAGACAAAGTACCTATTTCTTTACTACTCACAAGGGGCTAAACACAGACGGGACAAACAATAACAGACAAACGGATTAAGTCGATTATATCGATCCAATGCGTAACTGGTACTTATTTAATCGGCCCCGAAAGGATGAAAGGCAAAGTCAACCTCGGCGTAATTTGAACTCAGAACGTAGCGGCAGACGAAATACCTATTTCTTTACTACCCACAAGGGGCTAAACACAGAGAGGACAGACAAGGACAGACAAACGCATTAAGTCGATTATATCGACACCAGTGCGTAACTGGTACTTAATTTATCGACCCCGAAAGGATAAAAGGTAAAGTCGACCTCAGCGGAATTTGAAATCAGAACGTAGCGACAGACGAAATACGGCTACGCATTTCCCCCGGCGTGCCAACGTTCCTGCCATCTCGCCGCCTTTGCCAGGATAGTACCGTGGTGAAATGTAAGGTGTCACTCTATGCTGATGTGTAGTTGTTAGACAAATGCATGGTTACACGTACGGGATAATGTGAACACTCCGTACAATACCTCATTCGTATTTGCATATATTGTAACTATTTCTACTCTGGGCAAAAGCTCTTGAAAATTTTGGTAGAAGGTAGCTAGTCGTTTATATCGACTCCTCCAGTGCGTTACCGGTACCTATTTGATCGGCCCCGAAAGGATGAAAAGAAAAGTCGACCTCGGCAGAATTTGAACTCAGAACGCTACTACAGACGTAATAGTGCTAAGCATTTCGCTGGCGTTCTAACGATTCTGCCAACTCACCGCCTTAATTGCATATGTTATAATGATACCGAAATGTGTGTGTGTGTGTGTGTGAGAGAGAGAGAGAGAGAGAGATAGTGCAATATGTAGTATAGTAGATGTTATATCCTTTATGCACATGATGGACCTTTGGATCTCTGTTGGAAACTAGCTCCCGCTTTAGAGAAAGGAATTTAAATAATTAAAAACAGAAAAGTAACGTAACGTGTACAAACAAACATACAAACATAGATATATACATGCATAGAAACATACGTACATATATACATACATACATAGATGGATACATACATACATGCATAAGTATGTACATAAATGCATATAAATTTACATTCATTCTAGATGCCTGATGAGATTGAATGGATCCAAAGTAAAGATTTACTAAATTCGATGTATGCTGCAGGCACACACACACACACACACACACACACACACACACACACACACACATACACACATATTTGTATGTATATATATATCTGTATATGTGTATATTCATGTTTGTATATATATTATAAACGAACTTTGGAAGCCTGAAATGTATTTTGTGTTCTACAGAATATATATATATATATATATATATATAATATATATATATATATTTCTTTACTACCCACAAGGGGCTAAACACAGATATATATATATAATATATATGAAAAAACAAGTCAAAATAGAGAATGCTAAAATAATTTTATAAAGAACATTTCAGTACCGGTTTCGGTCATTTTGAGACCTTTTCATATATATATGTGTATACATACACACATACACACATAGTCAAACACATACAATATATATATGTGTGTGTGTGTATGTTTGCGTGTGTATGTTTGCGTGTGTGTGTCTGGGTAACGTATGGTGATGTTGTTCCAGGAAAGTAATAACCGTGCCAAAATTTGAGACCAATAATAATTTCAATGTATCTTTATAATGCAATAATTATTTTCTATAATTGTAATTCTGCCGACTCGAAGCCATATGGACCGAATTAAAACAGGGGGAGGAAAAAAAACAGAAAAGAAAATGAGCGACATATGGCTAGAAATATATAACTTCCGATGTTTATTTCAAGAGAACCAGTTGATACGTCCAGAATATATGAAGTCAGAACGTTTGTGGTATTCGCAAAGAAAGAAAAGAAAAAAAAAAAAGAAAAAGAAAAAAATGAAAAAGCAAAAATATCTCCTTAATGATCTCTCGCACTTAATTCGTTCATTAAGTTCTTGCTACCACTCCTGCTGTCGTGCTGCTGCTGCTGATGCTGTGACTGCTACTGCTGCTGTTGATGATGATGATGTTGATGGCTGTCTTCGTGGTGTTGATTCTGGATATAATTATAATGTTAATTATAATGTTGTTGATAGTGGTGGTGGTGGTGGTGGTGGTGGTGGTGGTGGAGGGGATGACAATAATGTTCATGATGGTGTTGATGATGGTGACACCAATCATCATCATCATCATCATCATCATCATCATCATCGTCATCATCATCGTCATCATCATCATCATCATCATCATCGTCATCGTCATCGTCATCATCATCGTCAACATCGTCATCATCGTCATCATAATGATAATGATGATGGCGAATGATATAACAATGATAGTGATCGCGTTGGTGGTGATGACGATGAAGGCAATGATGATGTTATTGGTGCTTGTGGTGGTGATGATGATGATAATGATGATGATGATGATGATGATGATGATGATGATGATGATGATGATGATGATGGTGGTGGTGGTGGTGGTGGTGGTGGTGGTGATGATGATGGTGATGATGATGATGAGGCGGATGATGAAGATGGGGAGAGTTATGAGGGTGGCAATGAATATATTTACGGCAACGACGACGACGACGATGATGTTGATCCTGATTATTTGTGGCCAATAAAGAAAAGATTATTATCATTATAATTATTATTATTATTATTATTATTATTATTATTATTATTATTATTATTATTATTATTTTTATTATTTTGACGAGTGTTGAATGTAGCAGGCGAGTAAAAAAAATGTAACATACAATAATAAATTAGGCTAATGTCGTCATTAGTAACAATGGTTGATAGATTTATAGAAGTATGACGTGGCTTGGTACAGCCGTCCCACAAGACACCGTGTCATACCCAGCCATACAACATGGCGTCATACCTCATACTACCACAATTATACTACGTCATATCATTATTACACCAGGCGACTCAACACCGTAGAGCACTGTACATTATCATACAATACACTATGTCATACCCTGTTATACTACTGCACACCATAACCCAATGCTCAACAAGGAAAAAGACTTGTCGGACAGAAAAGTTTCTGGATTCTCGTCCTGTAGGGCTAACCTTGGACTGAACAACAAAATAACATAATCATACCATACACACTGTGCTACTCTACTCTTACAACAGCTCACCATGCCATAGAATACCTATTTCTTTATTACCCACAAGGGGCTAAACACAGAGGGGACAAACAAGGGCAGACAAACGGATTAAGTCGATTATATCGAACCCAGTGCGTAACTGGTACTTATTCAATCGACCCCTAAAGGATGAAAGGCAAAGTCAACCTCGGCGGAATTTGAACTCAGAACGTAACGGCAGACGAAATACCGCTAAGCATTTCGCCCGGCGTGCTAACGATTCTGCCAGCTAGCCATAGAATACCATATCACAATAGAGCAGAAACACAACGAGAGAGAGAGAGGGGGGAGAGAGGGGAGAGACAGAGACAGAATTGTCTCGGTCTATCTTGTAAGATATTTCTATCTGACAGATGCGTAGGGAAGCACACCTATATACAACAGCGTCGGTTAATCTCCGACTGAGATTTACAAAGGTCGTGTTGAAATAATAACATGGACGATTAAGTTGATAATAATCAATCTAAGGACATTTGCGTTTTTTTGTTCGTTTATTTACTTCATTATTATTAGTGGAGTGTAAATATTTGTGCCTTTTATAACTTGATAATACAATCTGCAGTTTGTGATTAGCACAAAGAGACATACTAACGATGTATGTCTTTATTGTACACCAGCTTTCATGTAGGTTTTTATTTGTAGAGCTGTCCTTATTAGCTTAGTGGCTCCCGATATTATAAGTTTGTAAACGTCGTTCACTCTTCATATATATGTGCACAGTGGCACTCCGTCGGTTACGACGAAGAGGGTTCCAGTTGATCGGATCAACAGAACAGCCTGCTCGTGAAATTAACGTGGAAGTGGCTGAGCACTCCACAGGAACGTGTACCCTTAACGTAGTTCTCGGAGAGATTCAACGTGACACAGAATGTAATAAGGCCGGCCCTTTGAAATACATGTACAACAGAAACAGAAAGAAAGAGCGATATGAGAAAGTCGTCGTGAAAGAGTACAGTAGGTTTCACTGCCACCCCCTGCCTGAGTTTTAGGTCTTTTCGTTCAATAAACACTCACAACAATATTTCTATTATTGAAAACAAGTGGATGTATTCCACTGAAACTAGGTAAATATAAGCCTTCGAACAGAGACGTCAGTGGCGACACCTGCGGGTCTGACTGCGCTACATTGACAAGGAGCAATACCCCGAAACGCGTATGTAGCTGTCGGACTGGCAGTGTGAAGCGGCTGACCTCCCTTGTTCGAAGGTTATAATGGATACAGATCGTGTATCAATAGCTATCTTGATGGCGGTGGCCTCATGGAGCTGACCATGGCAGCGATTATTCTTATATCTATAAGAATGCCATATTAATATGGCGATAACAATTAATTTCCAGTAAACGCTGCCATAATCTCTTTTATAGAGACTTAGTAATTTTAATATTTCTATCTATATATATATTCAGAGAAGAATACAGTGTACGTTCAAACACATAAGAGATAACCGATAATAGGATATCTGACTCACTAGAAAGAGCAGTTAAACTCCAAGCCACTAAAAGTTGTAATTCTGAACGGGAATGAAAAATAAAAATATTTATATATACATATATAGATGTTGATAGTTAGATAGATAGATAGATAGATACATACATACATACATACATACACATATATGTATGTACAGCTGTGTGCGTGCGAGTTGTATGTGATTGTATGTGTGCATGTTTGCGCGCGTGTGTGTGTTTGAATATTATCCCCGGAGGATGAAATGCAAATTTTCCAATACAAGACACTTTAAATTCTTTTAAGTCAAATTACGATTCATTCTTGTTTGAAATAATGAGATAAATTTTTCTTTCGCTTGCCACATATCATCTCCATTCATTTCACATTCTATAGTTATCCAAAATAAATACGATAAAAAATTACAATATAAGCTCCCGGGTCTTTCTCTATCCAATGTCATATTTTCTTACTAATGATCTTCCAGCGTATTTCATAGACTCATTACATTTTATTGTTTTTTCCTTCCTTCACATTGCTTTCAACTGCCTAAGTCTCTGTTTCCTAAAAAGAGAATTTACTGAACAGACATTAAATCATTTAATTGCGTCACTATTTGCGAAAGCCTCCCGTATATTTTACAAGATACTTTTCTAGCCCAAATGTAGGTATTCTTCTTTTAAAGAATGCAATTCTTTTCTCTTTTCTCCTGCTTTGTGGATTAAAATAATGGAATAATGCGTACAGCTACCGTCTAAGTTGAAGATTTTAGTTATGAATCATTTGCATCTAGTGAGTTCCACCGCAAAAGAAATCTATTTCTGTTTTGCTGTGTCTA